>NW_007728853.1:0-73348 GCF_000696425.1 Galeopterus variegatus | reverse complement strand
CGCGGTTCCGCACCGCGCTGCCCCGGCCCCGGCGACAGCGGCCGCGCTGTAAGTTGGCAGGAGCGAGTCCCCACCGTCCTCGCCTCCCCCGCACCTTTTGAACTTGTTGCTGCTGCTCGGCTCGCCTGCGCCCGGCTTTTGGAAGGTGAAAAGGAGGAGGGAGGCACGGAGGGATGGGGGAAGGGGAAGAGCTTGCTTGAGCTTTTTTTATGCTCCCTGGGCGCGTCGGCTTCGGCTGTTCGCGAGCTGCTTTCTCGCCTTTTCCCTTTCCGGTGCACCGCGAGGAGAAAGTCTCTGTTCGACTCAGCCCCGGCGCGCACTTCGCCAGGTATGGACCGCGGGCGAGGCGCGTTCTGTGCGGAGGCAGGCGCTGCTGTCGCCACGGCGGCGGTGGCTGCCAGCTCTCTGTAACTGTCACACTGCACCTGAGCTGAACTTGGAAAGAGAGGGAAGGGGCGATTGGGCGAACGCTTTTGGCAGTCACAGAGAGCGTTTGTGGACGTGGGGGAGAAGGATCTGTATTCACGCCCCCCACTGTGCCCACCACGGTACATCACCTCCATCCATCCCTGCAAATACGGACGCAGGAGTAGAGGCGGCAACCGGACTCCCGAAGACAGACGTGGGGCAGCGGCTGTGACTGCATCTCCAGCTACAACAACAGGTCGCCTTTTTGAGAGTCCTTTGGCGGGAAGGGCTACTTGGAAAGGGAAGGTTTGAAAGAGCAAAAAGAGAAGGTGGAAGGGTTCCCTGATTCGGCAAAAGAATACCACTGGGTGACTCTTCTTCCTCTTCTCTATCCTACACTCCACATACTGACCCCGTATTGTCAGACTGTGTCAGGGGAGAAATCAAAGACACCTGTTTGAAGAAATTGCTGCATTTAAAGTCACCCGTGTGCTTACTTGTGCCGGAAGGTGGCCTGGTCCAACTGCTAGAAGAGGCTTGCTTGGTCAGGTTCTGCTGTGGGTGATTGTTCGGACGTTGTGTTTTTTTGATGTTGTTATTCCAAATGCCTGTCTTTGAGTGCAACTTGCCCTTCTGAGAACTGTGACTTCAGCAGTTCTTCAGCAGTCCTACCTTGGAATAAGATACCTCAGGACCACGTTTCTCAGTAAGGTTTTCTGTTTTGTTTTGTTTTGACGGGAGGAATTGGGTGATTGTGGCTACTTTGGTTGGCCCACTGTAGAAGCCTGGTTACCCTTCTGGCCTCCACTTCGAGGAACCATGGCGGCAGGTGTAGCAGCGTGGCTGCCCTTTGCAAGGGCCGCGGCCATCGGGTGGATGCCTGTGGCCTCGGGGCCCATGCCAGCTCCCCCGAGGCAGGAAAGGAAGAGGACTCAAGATGCTCTAATTGTGCTGAATGTGAGTGGCACCCGTTTCCAGACGTGGCAGGACACCCTGGAACGTTACCCAGACACTCTGCTGGGCAGTTCTGAGAGGGACTTTTTCTACCATCCAGAGACTCAGCAGTATTTCTTCGACCGTGACCCAGACATCTTCCGCCACATCCTGAACTTCTACCGCACTGGGAAGCTCCACTATCCCCGCCATGAGTGCATCTCGGCTTATGATGAAGAACTGGCCTTCTTTGGCCTCATCCCGGAAATTATTGGCGACTGCTGTTATGAGGAGTACAAGGACCGCAGGCGAGAGAACGCAGAGCGCCTGCAGGACGATGCCGACACCGACAACACGGGGGAGAGCGCGCTGCCCACCATGACTGCTCGGCAGCGGGTCTGGCGGGCGTTTGAGAACCCCCACACCAGCACGATGGCCCTGGTGTTCTACTATGTGACGGGCTTCTTCATTGCCGTCTCAGTCATTGCCAACGTGGTGGAAACAGTGCCGTGTGGGTCTAGCCCCGGCCACATCAAGGAACTGCCCTGTGGGGAGCGCTATGCCGTGGCCTTCTTCTGCTTGGACACAGCCTGCGTCATGATCTTCACAGTCGAGTACTTGCTTCGCCTGGCTGCAGCCCCTAGTCGTTACCGTTTTGTGCGTAGTGTCATGAGTATCATCGACGTGGTGGCCATCCTGCCTTATTACATTGGGCTGGTGATGACAGACAATGAGGATGTCAGTGGAGCCTTTGTTACGCTCCGAGTCTTCCGGGTCTTCAGGATCTTTAAGTTTTCCCGCCACTCTCAAGGCCTGCGCATCCTGGGGTACACACTGAAGAGCTGTGCCTCGGAATTGGGCTTCTTGCTCTTCTCGCTTACTATGGCTATCATCATCTTCGCTACAGTTATGTTCTACGCAGAGAAGGGGTCTTCAGCCAGCAAGTTCACTAGCATCCCTGCAGCCTTCTGGTATACCATCGTCACCATGACAACACTAGGGTAGGTGCCACGAGGGGAAAGGGGAGAGAGGTTGGAAATGGGTGAGGTGATTGCGGGCTCGTCAAGGTTATATGATAATTCCCAGGAAATATTATTTTTTCTCTTTCTTACATGGTTTGGAAAATCTTTTAATCTGTGAAACGGGTATGAATAATACAGAGATCGAAGTACTAGAGAGTTGCTGGCAAATAAGTATTGATTCCTGAAAGTGATAAATACAGAAAGAAATTTTGGAGTTCCTGAATATAGGAAAATATTAACTATATATGTATGAATACATAAAAATACAATGACAATGAAAAAATTTATGCCCTAATAAAATAAGGGTATGTACAACATATACTGAAGTGTCTAGAAAGTGCTGTAATGCATTCAAATGATAATTTCCAAGTGTAGTTGAAAAATTATTTTCATATGAAAATTATTTTCATACTTACAGCATGCATTTTCCCTCTATGAACCATAACTGTTATTTTACAACATTATGATACATAGGTTGTAGATATCATTATCAAAGGATTTTATGATATGTATGCACACATTTATATGTTTACATTTTCATTATGGCTGATAGGTTATGCAGTGTTTTAGAAGATCATGGTTAAAACTGGTCAATTCTACAAAATGCAGTGGAGTGTTATTTACAACAAATTTAAAACTCTAGGTTCATAGTTTCAAAAAGAGAAACAAATGACTGGCATCCACAGATTTTAAAAAGCTATAGATCCCATCAGGCAATGGGCCCATGCCCACTCAGTACCCACAGGAGATAGAGCAGTATCTGATGAGATTTATGGTCTCCAAGGACTGGTTGCATTACAGAATTTGGGGTCTTAATTTTCTTCTAGAATTCTTTCGTGCATTCTTTTATTTGGTGGTAATGAAGTTGTGCAATGAAAGGGACATATTCTGAATTCATGTGTTTTTAAAAATAGACTTTTAGGGCTAAAAAAGGAAAAGTATCAAATGATTAATAATGTTAATCAAACTGTAGAAAAGTAGCAGCCTTTTACGTATTAGAGAATCTAATAAAATAAAATGGTTAAAGCCTTTTACTTTTATGAGTTCTTAGATAAGCCAGAGAGTGATATTAGTGCCTTTTCTTCAGCTTTATGCTACTTTTCTTGCATAGGTAATCAGCTCATTAAGGATTTGGTGATGGCTATCACAAAAAAAGTTATTCCCAAGGCTGCTTTTTAAGTTTTGTGTTCCTGGCTAATTTAATTGGCTTCCTTAAATGACATTGTGATTAAAGTCAGCTTAATTTTATTAGACATATGTGTTGAACAGAATTTCTCATGTTGTCGTATGGCCAACTAATGGAACATTTCATATGTGAAGAATTTGGGGCTAAGTTAATTAAAAAATTATAATAAAACAGAATAAAGTGAAATTAGTTTGATTTACTCTCATATATTTTTTGAAGACCTTACTGGTGCATTTACAAAAAATGAATTAGTAAAAATACATATCCTACTTCTTATATTTTCCCTTTATCCTTTTGGTGATTTTGTGACAGATTATGGAGAGGATGCTGAATACCATAGCAGTGTAGGTGCTTATTTCTTATCAAAAAGGTGGGGGGGGGGGTTGTCTTGTATTTTTTGTCATTAGATATTATTATTAAGGACATTTGGGTATTGCAAATCACTATCATGACTTCAAATTAGAAGTACACCTGAAGAAAAAAAGAGTGCTCTGCTTTAGGAGGAAATAAAGAAAGAAATATTATAAGGAAATATATTTTTTAAAATTTGATGTATATGGCAGTGTTTTTCATGAGTTATCAGTGAGTCATTTGAATTCTTTATACTATATGTGATTGAATATTATATTCAATTATTATTATCATATTAAACATATATAGGGTTTTATTATAGTAAATGTTGATGTGATACTAATTTCATATAGCTAAAAGTTCTACTCTAGGCTTGAGAAGTCTTTTAAAATTTGTTTCCTGAAATGACTTTCCACTCTTTATGTTATTTGAAATGTCTTTTTTATTTTTAGGAATAAATGAGAAAATATTAACCATTCATGTCAGTTTTTAATTTTATAAACAAAATGCTTATAAGCACCTACTTTTATAAATGATTTAAGAATCATAATATTTGAGTAAAATATATGCAGTGGATTTTGCTCATATGTTCCATAGGTAAGTGAATTAGGAGGATTAAATATACATACTTTCTCAGAACTTGGAAGCAAAATGAGAGTTACTTCTCAGACTTAAATTTTACTGAAGTTCAAAATTTTAATTTTCAGGAAATTAAGCTAATTAATGATCCTGATGGAATACAGCAGTCATACTTTTAAGATGTAGAAATGGAGATTCAGTCAAGATGAGAATACATATGCTTTATAATATAGCAAAGTTTCTTAGGAAAATATCTTCAATTTCTTATCGAAATATATTTATGTGGTTTAATTCCCTGGAGGAATAGATTCCTTAAAGCCCTGCCTTTTTGGTGTCTTATCTTTGGTTACATTATTTAAGAATAGAAAATATTCAACACAATCTATTGCCTGACTTCATCTTTTACACTGAAGTTTTATACTAAAATGATGAAGTATAAGATATAACCTTCCTGAAAAATATGTAATAGTTGGAGCTAATATCAAGCCGTGTCTGTTAGATGACCAAGAATTTTTAATTATATTTTCTGAGCTCTTTTCATGTGACTGTTATTTTTAATAGAGCTAATGTTCATCAATTAATGGTAATAAAAATAAAAGTGTGATCCTAAACAGGGATTATTAAAAGTTCTAGCTCATAGAAAAATATCTGCATGACAAGAAATAACCAAGAGGTTTGTCATTCAGAACTGGCAGAATCATCTGCTACTTTTCAGAACAGTTTAGACAATATTCAGTTGTTTGTTTGTTTGTTTGTTTTGATCTGAAGAACCAAGTGGTCTATCTTAGAACTATACTGTATTCATCAAATCATATTTCTTTTGCTTCCTAATATATCAAACATATCATTAGAATATAGCTTGGCCATACTTATTATATAAGTAACTATTCAATCTGCTAGCAAAATAAATACTTTAATTATATAGTTTTAAGGCTATCTCATTTCCTATTAATTAAAGTAGGAAACATCAAAACAGTTTTAAAAAGCAATGAATGAAAGAATGTAAGAAAGATTTTTTATTAGTAGTAGTATATTCATCATTACAAGTCATAATCGTTCCCCATGCCCTTCACCCGCCCTATCACTTCCCAACCTCCCTCATCCCTCCCCCCATCTCTAGTATCCTTGGCTTTGTTCTCTCCTTCTGAAAGTCCATTATTGTGGTCTTTTTCTTCCCTTCTCTCTCTCTCTTTCTTTTCTTTTCCTTCCTTCCCTCTTTCTCTCTCTCTATCTCCCAAAGATATTTTTAACAGTGTTTAGATTGAGTGGTCATACAGATCTGTTCCTCCATTTCATCCTTTCTTTCTGAGCATATTTATTGACTTGTACAGGGCCCTGAATTACCCTTTTACCATGCTCCCTCCCATTTCTGTAATGTAAACTCTGATTACTGACTTTAAACTACTCTGGGGGAGAAAGAACTTGGAACTCCTTTTTTGTCCTAAAGGCCTTTGGAAGATAACACCCAGCTGTTATTTATCATTGAGATGGTAGTATTTAAATGTTGCTAGATTTAGGAAATTTCCAAAATTTCACCAATAATCAGCAACTATTTTGTAAAAGTACATTCAACGGGGTTGAGCTTCAGTTGACCATCGTAACTCAGACTCATGACTTCCAAGTTAGGAGTGTTACCAGGTGGCACATTAAATAATTTAAGGAGTTGTGATTATGTTAGGCAATATTTCCATCCTTGGTCATGATTACTAACCATTTCGATAATTTTTTTAAAAGAAGAGATCATATTGCCCATGACATAAACTTAAGAACTTCAAAAGTGTCGTTTCTGTAGTCCATATCACTTCTTTAATTTTAAAACAAAGTTGTTTTCTTCAAAGTTTTCAATATGGGAAATAAAGTTGCTATGTAGCATTTCTGTAAAGTTCATGTTTGGCATGAAATTTTGTGATTTTAACTACATAAATTATATACTGTTTTCTGAACAAATTTTGGAAAACAAAAAAGTTTATTTATATTGTATATTCATCTGAAACCAATATGGTAGAATCACATCTTTGCTTTCAGAAAACTTAGTGTAGTTGTCTATTTATAAGACCCTCAAAAACTAGCTCTATCATATTCCAGTTTTAATAGATTTGGTGAATTATTATTATAAGAAACAAAAAAAAGCAAAAGAATTTTTCATAACAATTTTTAAATAATGTATCAGAGAAATTTCTTTTTTTAAGAATGGTGTAATTTGAGATAAATTTATCATATGAACATATTTATGATATATGATAATATTATGATATAAATATATATTGTTAAAAAGGAGAATATGCTATTAATTAGCATCCTCCTGCTACCTGTCACGATTCTGATTACACAGTTTTGGGGAATGTTGAGAGTGTGTTTTGCAGAATCATTTATGTAAATATTTTCAATTTATCCAGCTATTACTGAAAATGGATGGATTTACTTTTCCTTGTGCCAGCATATATACATAAATATTGATAATGTGTAAATCAAACAATCTTTAAAAAGTGGAAAGTACCAAATTTTATCTTTCTTGTGAAGAGCCATACTATGGGTAACATCTATTTTTATTTTGGCATACTATATTTGTATAAAATTATTGAGAATGTCAATCAATGATATTCAAAAATGAACTTTTAAAGCAATAGAGAGAAACATGATACGTATTACTGTTTTAGCATTACAGGTAACAAAATCTTAAGTGTCTTCATTTTGTTTTAGCCATCAATTGAATTAATGACAATATTTGACATGACATTTAAAAAATATGAGTAATTACCCAGAATCTAAAACTTTAGCATTTACTTGGTTACCAGACAGAGGCATGTGAGAAACTGATAATATGTGTTCTCTCAACACAGTACCCTAAAGAAGGAGCCATTATTTTCTAATTTTTACTGGGTCTGTTATGCTATTTTTTTTTTCTTTTCTGTTTCCCTTCAGACTACTGATTGACTTTGTCTTTTACTTATTTTATTTGTACAGTTATGTCATTTAATTCTGAACTTTTATCACAATTTTTATCTTTGAAAATGAGTCATTGAAGTTCAGATTCTTTCTTACCTGATGGCTGAATTCCTCATTGAAGAAAGCTTAGCTAATATATATATTTTTAAATCCATCATTTTACACATGCAAGAATTTTGTGGCTTGTCCATACTCAATTAAATAGCAGCATATTTTTTGAAGTTCCACCATTTTAGTAATTTATTTTCTGAAGACCTTAAAACATTATATAGAAATGTGCTATAATAATTATCTGGGAGTTGCTGCTAATACTACAGGGATACAAGAAGAAATAAGTTGTCTGTTCATTTCCTTAATGTAGTGCCTTTCTCTCCTAGTTTTACTCTCTATGACTTACTCTGTCCACATTCTTCAGTATCACCGCTGCCTCTGCGTTTGTTCACATAGTACAGGGGTTTATCATGATGATGCCCAGTTGATATAACACAACGCTGTGTTCTCATCCAGTGAACTTTTACACTGTTTAGGGGCAGACTACTTAATGGTGAATTTTTTAACTGGCTTGATGGAAAAGAAAGTAAATCAAATATTTTGCCTAAATTGCCTAAGAAGAATTGGCCTGTGAGTCCTGAAAAAGTACAATTGAACTTCTCTTTCAGTTAAAGAACAAAATGGTGAAAAGAACATTCACTGAGAAGGAAGTATTATTTTTCCTCCAGAGCTGTAGTAATGAGTTTACTCTCTTTCCCCCTGCCCCACTCTCCATATGTCTTATATTGTTTTCTTAACATGAATATATATAAACAAGCATTGTTCTCCCACTAGCTTCAACAGCTAGATTTGATGGTATGACCTATTGTCTTGTATAGAAAAGAAACCCAGTAGTGAAACAATTTCAAGTGCACATTTGCACTGCTCTTTGCTTTAGTAGATTCCATTTGAATCTTTTACCCTTTAGTCTTCTCCTTTGAGAACAAGACTTTTTAAAATTAACCTTCTCCATGAAGTTTCTCAACCTCCCAAGCCTACATCTTATATAGATGAAATTACACTTGAGGTTAGTAAGTGCTATATTATATATTATTTATGATTTTACTTCTTGTCTTCCTAACTAGACTGAAAATCTTTTGAGATTTCAAGGTGTATATCTTATTTGCTAGTACAGTGCTCAAATATGAAAAAAAAAATCTGTGTTACTGTGTTCTTGATCACAGTGTGAGGTGATTCTTGTACACCATGGTGAGCTCCTTAGCCATGGAGCAGTACCATCTCAATATTAGCAATAATGTACTAATCTAAGACAAATCATTTTGCAGTGTTTAAAGCTAAAAAATATTTAAATTTACTCTTTGAACATTTTGTCTGCTGATGTACTGCAATCTA
The DNA here is from genome assembly GCF_000696425.1 of Galeopterus variegatus. Taxonomy (NCBI): domain Eukaryota; kingdom Metazoa; phylum Chordata; class Mammalia; order Dermoptera; family Cynocephalidae; genus Galeopterus; species Galeopterus variegatus. The sequence goes on along the minus strand of NW_007728853.1, from coordinate 64,540 downwards.
CCCTTTTTGTTTTTTTGATTTTGACTGGGAAGGGCTATGTGACTTCTCTACTTTTTCATCTATCACTACTTCCTCTTGAAAAGTTAGAACGAATGGCTGCCGGTGGCTATTTCTTTCATCACTTTGCTTTCTGTTGAAGGCTGGGTAAATTGCAGAGGAGATGCATATGGAGATACCTCATAATATAAGTGAATCAGGATAGAAATCTAATACCTTCTCTTTCAAGCTAAGTTCTCCGTTTGAATATGAGCAGCTCAAGGAGCCCATGGGCCAAAAAGATGCTTTGATGACACTTGATCACTAGAAACGTGTTCAGTCTCTCACCCAGTAATACCAGCTTGCATTTTTTTCTTTATCCAGGTCCACTTATTTATGCATAAAATGGAATTTTTTAAAATAGTGAACTGTTGTCTGTAAATGACATATAAGATAGATATAATCTCTGTCAGAAATAAGTCCACATTCTAAGAAATTAAAAGGCCAGTGTATAAAATGTAAATATAAATGTAGGTGCATATCCTGGCATTGCACAATCCATTTGCTTTGGGAATTTTGACACGTCTGTTATGTAAAGAAGATCCAAATCATAAAAAGTGTGGGGGGAGTAAGGAGTGAGTTATCACAAGTTAATAATGAGAAAAAATAACATTGAAAGAGTAGGATGACAGTTGAGATAATGTCAAATAGGATGAGAAGGTTCTGTTCTAAAAGTAAAAGGTCTTGCCTTTTTTTGTTCTTATGGGGACCTAATTCTTCCATCTTCCTCATTTTTTTTACTTCTAGGAACACCAGTAAGAGTGCTTTTGGAAACCCAAGGTAATATCAGTAACATACCAAATCAAAATGTGGCTTCCGGAATTCAACTCAATTTAAAATTTGTTGATCACGTATTACTTGTTGTTGACCACAGCAGTAAACATAACGGGCAACTTTCCAACCATAAGAATCATGTAGAACTAGGATAGTGGGAGATATAACATATATAATATATGCCAGGTAGTGATGGGTGTTACAAACAAAGTAAATCTGGGTAAGAAGCCTGCTATTTTGTAGAGGGGACAGACATGACCTTTCCAAGGGAGTGATATTTGAGCTGATGGCTAACTGAAAGAATGAATTGAGTCTGTGACTATCTGGATGAAGAGCTTTAGAGGAAGGGACAAAAGAAGTACAGAGACTCATGCGGGGAGGAGGTTTAGTGTATTCCACCTAATGCCACTATAATTGAAGCAAGAGAAGTGAGAGGCTTAGTAGCAAATGGGATCTGAAAGGGAGCTGGGACAAGATAGTGTAGGGTACTGTAGCTCATAGTAAAGACTTCTGTTTTCATTCAAGGTTAAAAGGGAAGACACTAGAGAGTTGTGAGCATGGGAGGAGTAGCATATAATTTCTAAATTAAAATGAGCACAAGCTCTGAAACACTTAAAATAATTTTAAATGATCATTTTAAAATTAACTTTTTTACCATTTATAAACTTTCATCCCTCATTAGATTTGTTATACTTACCTTCGCTTAAAAGTTATATTCAGTTGTTCGTGAGATTATCCAAAATATGGAGTATTTCACAATACATGATTAAATTATTCCTAATTGACAAAAATAAAACTAGTTCAAATGAAAAAAATGAACTCCACATTTTAGCTGAAACGACAAAGCTGGTGCTCAATAGATATGGAGCTATTTGGGAACTGGCTGAGGATAATTATTTATTTTGAATATAGATTTGCAGAATTGCAGTTGTCAATTCTAATATTAGTTTGGAAGAATATCACATCCATTTTGAGTTCTATTTGAAGTATTTTTATTCCTTTTTTCTAACTTACAGTAGGTACATATATATCCTCTTTGAGTGTTTGTTATCTTTGTGAGTTTGAAAGAAAAAATGTTTTACATGTCTTGAAATCTGTGAAGATTGCCATAGGACATGCATTTTTTTTCAACACAAATTAAATTGTGGCCATACATATTAGCGGATGTATAATGAAAATTTACAGAGGCAGTTCTTTGATAAGAATCACCAGAGAATTAAACATAATCATTAATAGATAGTTGGAGAGACTTGGGTTTGTCATTATCCAACTTCATTACATGCAAACGACAGGAAACACCAGGACTTTTTCCCCTGTGGTGGCCCTCACGAATCCTTGCTTGTTTCATCAGGAACCAAGCTGCTGGACAGACTTCTGAGTAGGATGTAGAATTATCTGGAGGCGTAATCTGGGATGCGGAAAAACAAGCATTGGACTAACACCAGAAAAATGCAAAAAAAAAAAAAAAGTGTATGCTTTCAGGATAAGCAAATTGTGAAGATAGTTCTTTAATCTAAGGGAATTCAGTGTGGCATCTCACTCTGGCAAACTGTTTCCATTAAACATCTGCCTCCAGATAATTCTGTGTCCTGAGCAGGAGATCTGTCCAGCAGCTTGGTTTCTGATGAAACAAGCTACGTTTCATGAGGATCATCACAAAGGAAAAGTCCTGGTGTTTCCTGTCCTTTGCCTATGGTGAAGTTGTATTATGACATTTACAGTCTTCGTAATTACTCTTCTTTGTGTCTTTTGAATGGGGATCTGGTTTCCTTTCCTCATGCTACAGAAATTAAGGATATTTAACCCTACACCATTTTAATGCATTTTGGAAAAAGAAAATTCTTATGCATATTGTTTTAGATAACACTTTGAAACTTATGAAAATGTTTTCATTGCTTACCATATGTGGTTTTTTTGGAATGAAAAATAAGCATATATATTGTGTTTTTCTGAAATTAAATCAACCCAATGAGGCACATTAGATACTTTGTTGAATCAGAAAAGAATGTGCCCTATAAATGCTCCCTAGTATTTGAGTTTTTGCTTCAGTATAAAAGTATTCAAATAATGGAATTTTGACTTGCAGAGCTTTTTAGAAATCATTGTTTAAATGTTTATCAATGTATACTTGAAGAGACTAAGATTGAGTGTAGTCATGAAACATAAAATCATAGAGCTAAAGTGAGTTAGTGGAAGAACCTGTTAGATTTCTGGGGGTTCTTTGAAGTCTACTGCTCTTTAGAGAACAATACACTGGAAGGCTTTTTTTTTCCTCCCAATTTTATTTTTCTACTTTAAACTTATTCTCATCATTAAACAAAATATTACAAACATACAGAGAAATAACATCAAGTAGAGTATACGCAGGTCTGAAAGTTCCCCCATAGTATAATTGATACTCTGATAATGACTCCATATTTTATATATAATTTTTAATTTAATGGGAAGCTATGAACAAATGTAAACCAATTTATGTAATGTCTTATTTTATCATTCTTCCTTTGGTCATTCTGCTAATTATTAAAAATTGGTGAAACTGAAGAGAATTCCTAATTGAACTGAAGAATTCAACTCTGATTTTAGATAATGATCTAAAAATTATAATTTTGTTGATTATATTATCAACATTGTTGAAAGCAGGCTGTGAAATCAGTGTCAAATCATTTGACTTGTTTTGGTCTGAAGAACAGAAATTCAAAAGTTGAAATATCAGGTATGTTCACAATTTGCTCCGAAAAATCACATTATGCCTTTTAATTAAATTAAAATATATGTTAAGGTTCAAGTGAAAGAAGATTTAAAGTTATTCTGAAATTAAACATTATAGTATGGAAAATAATTTGAGGTAGTATTCTCAAGCTTATTTAAATATTATGTTTTTACTTTAAAAAATATATAAAAATGTCATCTTAATCCCTGGAATTACAAAGAGGAAAACATCTCTTCCTTTAATTCCCTTGAAGTTTTTGAAAGTTAGTATTCTGGAAAATTAGGTAGTAAGTAGATACTTCTAATACTTTAGGAGAAATCTTCAAGATGAAGCAAAAATTGACACATTATAAGGGAGGACCTTATATTTCAGTAGCATAAATTTTTGAAAAAGCTAAGCCTTTGATACAAAGAGTTTAAAAAACTAAGTTAAGAAAGATTGCTTTTGGTTTTACTCTAGGTGCAAAAAATTTAACTAATTATCCTTTTTCATGACACACTTCTATCATTCATCTATGCATGGTTGTCTTTACCACTTTGTTTATTTAGTTAGTAATTTAAACTATGTGTCTAAATTCAAAGCTGAACATATTCAAGCCAATAATGTAGAAAGACATCAGACTTGAAAAATATCTCATAAAGCTTTGGTTCACTTATTCTTGCAAAATTAAGAATGACGATTGACGTTGATATTTAATTGGTTTGCTGATACTTTATAGTATTTTATAAAATTTTACATGTAACTTTTTACAAAGACGTATAATCAAGAAAGCATTCACGGGCCGGCCCGGTGGCGCACTGCTACAGTGCGCCTGCTTGGGAGCGCGGCGGCGCTCCCGCCGAGGGTTCGGATCCCACATACAGACCAGTTCCCGCTCACTGGCTGAGCGAGGTGCGGGTGCAACACCGAGGGTTGCGATCCCGTTGCCGGTCCCGGTCCGGTACGGGTGCAACACTGAGGGTTGCAATCTGTTGCCGGACATGAAAAAAGACAAAAAAAGGAAAAAAAAAAAAAAAGAAAAGAAAGCATTCACATTCTTTCCATTCGTATTGTTTACTTTATCAGAACATTGCAGTACTTAGGAAAAAAATGTGGTAATTTCAAAATATCTGATAGGCATTCAGAAGGTGATACAACACTGTGAAATAGGATATGAGTACATGGCAAAGGAAAATTACTTCTGTTTAAGGAAATTATTAATTATGGGAATTCAAATGAGTATTATTTTTAATGCTTCATAGATAGGCTTGCAATTGTTTTCATGTTTGCAATAAAAGGCAGTTGTTTTGAAAAGCACATTTAATTTAGGGTGCATACATTTTGGTTTGTTGTCTGTTTTTTTTTAAGTAACAGTTTCTGCTTTCAGGTTTAAAATTACATGAATCTGATACAAAATGTCAGAAGATAAAACAGTAAATATTCTAATAAAAATAAAATAATTTAATTTATAAAATGGCTTTAAACATTTTTAAAGGAAATACAGCACTTTATTTAGGGTTGGTGTGGTTCTAGAGGAGTAATGACAAGTAAGTAATGACAAGTAAAGTGCCTGTTGATTTTGTAAATATTTTTATTATTTTGATGTAAAGAGTCCAAATACATTCATAATCATCTAAATGAAAGGCAATATTATTTTATTTCAAAAAAGGGAGACATTCTTTCAATTAGCAAATGTTAGCAATATGTTCTGAAATATACTATTTTAAGCCAAACTCTGAATAAATTAAGAAATCACTTTACAGAATACTCACATTCCTTTTACTTCTATTTCCTCATTATTTACCACATTATTCAATGTACAATTCTTATATCTGTGCATATTGTTTTAAATATTATAAAAATATGTGTGAATGTATAATCTATACTCAAATATATACATTTAGGAAACAAACACATGTATACATCAATACAAAATGTATAAATATATAAGTATTACACACACAAGGGTATGTTGATATATTCATACCACCTCCTCTTATTTTTTTGGGAGGACACAAAATATTAATGATATCACTTTTAAGAATATCTGGATATATATAAGATGGGAAAAAAATTTATATTTCATCTTGCACGTTTTTCTTTTTTTTTTTTAAGAAAATTCACTAGCCTATAGAACTTCTGCTAAAAGAGGGCTCTCCGGTAACATTTGTGGGCTTTATTCCTTATATTGTTATATATACAAACCTTACCAGATATTATTTTAAATTATATCCTTTGCACTATAATAACTCTTTTTTAATTCACTGAAAAATATCTTAAGTGTATAAGGTAATAGATAAGAGACTTCCTGGATTAAAATAGCAGCTCTGCAATAAGTCAGCTCAATGGCATTGGTCTAGTTACTCAAACTCTGCTTGCTTGAGATTTCCCATCTGTAAAACTAGGTTAGGACTTTGGTGAAAATTAAATGTAAATATGTCAATTCATAGAACATTACTTTGCACATAGATGCTATATGAGGGATTGTTATTGTTATTTATTATATATATATAATATTAAATACAGCATTACAGATAGTATGTAAAAAAAAGTCTCCAGTGAGTAACACTAGTAGACAATTAAGCAGGAAATGATTGTTGTAGATTCATTAATTTATGACACACTGTAAATCATAAATCAAGAGGTATTTCTTATTTAGAAATTGGAATTTTGAGTCACCATACAAAACTTTTTTTTTTTTTTTTTTGGTTGAAAATTCAACATTTAATGAATTTGGGTTACCAAATTATGAAAATCCTGTGACTCTGACAAACTTGTTTTGAAATTATGTACTTAATCATTTATTTTTTTACTCTGCCAATTTTCAAAGAGGGTTTGAAACTGTTTACTGCCAAATAAACCAAAATGATTAAATATGCAAGTGTTAAGTATTAAAGATGAAGAGAAAATGATGGAGAATAGGAATTATGTTAAGAAAAGCATTACCGATCTTAAAATTAGCTCTGAATTTCCTGGCAGCCAAAGAAAAGAAGGAAAATGTAGTATATTTTGTGGCTATTTATCCAAGATAAGAAAGTAACTTACGTCATCAAATCAAATGTTTCAGAAGAGTAAGGTCTAAGGGGAGTTTGTTGTGTAGATCTTTATAAGAAAACTATTGAACAGCATAGTAAACTGTATTTGCATCAAGTTTTACAAAATATTTAAAATTACTTTTGATTTGGCCATATCATCTATACAGTTTTATAAAGCAAAGAAATAATAATGTAAGCATCTAAAGGTGTTTTCATAGGAAATATAAATAATTTGATCAAAATATATAACTTTCAGATAATTATAAGACTTATCTGTAGAGTTCAGCAAGTCTAGAATTACTTTTCTTAGGGCCGGCCCGGTGGCTCACTGGAGAGTGCGCCACTTGGGAGCGTGGTGGCGCTCCCGCCGAGGGTTCGGATCCCATGTGGAGACCGGTTCCCGCTCACTGGCTGAGTGCGGTGCGGGCGCAACACCGAAGGTTGCGATCCCGTTGCCGGTCCCCGGTACGGGCGTGACACCGAGGGTTGCAATCCCGTTGCCGGTCCCCGGTACGGGCGTGACACCGAGGGTTGCAATCCCGTTGCCGGTCAGTAAAAAGGACAAAAAGGAAAAAAAAAAAAGAATTACTTTTCTTAGTGTAGACTGAGGATATCCAGAATTAGGATCACCTGGGACACATATTAAAAATGGATATTATTGGGGTTCACCTAAAACAATTAACTGTTCTCTGTAGATAGAAGCCATGACATCAGCATTTTTACTTCTCACATCAAATTTTGAGAACCACTGATCTGGGAGAATGCATGCTCAATCTGTCTCTAATATCATCTTGGGATATTATTGATTTGAGCTGGAAGTTTGAAAGTTGGTAAAAAACCATTTACAGCTATTATCTAGAGAAAGTACCTAAGTGCTAGTTCCCAGTTTTATTTACAGATATAGATAGAAATTCATAAGTCTTGAATAGTTAATAAAGTGATTCTTTATTGAAAAAGCGATAACCTATCATATGCAAAGAAATAAGGTTTCAGGGATAATAACCATTGGTCCTAGTGTTCTGTAGAGCAACTGAACTAAAGAAAATACAATTGATTCCTTTTGGAAATTTAGGATTGTGAGCTTTTAAAGTTACTAATTTCCTAACACTGTCAGGGATAGGTGGGCTGAGCTTTCCTTAGTGGATACACAAGATAATGGACTAATTGATCGTAAATAAAGAACATGGAGTTAGGTTGGAATCTTTGAGGAAGGGAGGAGCTTATGAAAAATAAGACAGCACAAGGTATAAAGATAGGGTAAATATCATGAGACTAGAATTTTCTTTGGGTACATTTTTTCTCTCCTTTTATTCTGTTTTCCCCTTTCTATATGAGCACAACATTGATTTGAAAGGATTTACTTTCCAAAGAGGGTAGTATTTAACCACATGCAAAGGGTTTTTACTGTGAAGGACCTAAATACAGAACACAAATTACTGGTGCATTCTTAGGTTATAACTGAGCATAGGGAAGTTTTATGTAAAAACCTGCTGAATGGCTGATTTGATGTTGAGCTTTTTAATTGGCTTTTCGTGGCCATTAGCCTATCCAAAATGACTTCATGTTCTTTCCTGAAAGATAGGTGAAGTATGTGATAAACCTTTTCCCATGGTTCCATGAAAGGCTGTTAGAAGTTTAACATGGCCAGGAGTTAAAATTCACTTCTTTTCTTGGAGGATGCTGGTTGATTAGCCGTGGTTACAGGATTTTTGAATGTCAGATTTGATAAAAGCTGCAGTCAAAAGTTATGATCCAATCATAGAATCCTGATAAATATAATCTCATGCAAACCCAAGTCAGTATTAAGATCAAGAGGCCTAACGTGATGTTTTGAAAGCTTGGTTTGAAGTGAGGTTAGTTAGATGATGTAGGTTTATCCCAAGTCAGGTAAGTAGGGAAGAGCATCTTATGAACCCTCTGTAATTCCTGAACAGAATATATATGAATGGAGACAGGGAGGGATAGAAGCAGAAATGGAGGGAAGGAAAGCAAGAGAGAGAAAGAGAGAGATAAAGAGAGTGAGAGAGAGAAGTAAGAGAAACAGAAGTGTAAGGACACAATCTTTCTCTTACAATGGAGCAAGGAAAAGAGTGGGCATTTATCTGTTGGGCCCCTAATCCATGGCAGGCACCTTCCCATGGATATAAGTAGTGTTAATTTTTCATGCTGTGCATAGACAATCCCCCTTGCTTTGCCACTGTTTGATTTCCATTGGTAATAGACATAAATACAATAAGCTAAAGAACTACTCAATAGAATGGAAAGGATGAAACCAAAAGAAGACCACTCCACTAAAAACATGTTTAAGTTCAGCCAGGGCTAACAACAACAACAACAAAATCAAGTAATATCTTTTAATTAAAATAAAAAAGATGCTACAACAAAAGAACAATAGTACATGTTCTGAGAAGCAAGTCTGAATTTTCATATATGAAGTTTTTCTGGAAGAATATCTGAGAAGGTTTAACAAGAAACTCATGGAGTCAAATCCCATGGCTCTGATTAGGTATCCCAGTAGAAGGACTTGACACTTCTGCCAAAGACTTGAGCCTTGAGCTACAAAATGAACAAGTCCTCTTATCTTCCTGAAGAAAAGATCAGTGGGTTTGCCAAGAGCATCACTTGTCCTTTCCCTGCATCTCAGGGCAGACAGAAACATCAGCCAGATACCACGCACAATGTGCTTGGAAGTTCTCACCTGCTGTTTAAATCTGGAATATTAAAAACAAAATCTGAATATTTAAATCTAGACTTTTAATACAAGATTTATTTTGGTTGTGTCTATAATTCTTGTTCATCTTTACTTTAGTTGATTTAAAGGAATCTTTTATTGAAGAGCTATGCATACAACTTATTTTTAGTAAATTGTTTCTAAGCTCACATTGTATTTCTGTTTATTTGTAGTATTCCTAGGAACAAAATTAAAAAAAAAACATCCATGGTTTTATAATGCTCTACCTGGAGGTGTGTTGTGTTTAGAGTGCTTCCATATGCCTGCTGACAAAAGTTCTCTCTTCAAAGAACCTCAAACAGTAGTTGAAATCTCCCCCATAGGTTTTATAACAATGCCTAGAACATTGCTTTGTGGATTATTGATGCTGAATAAAGATTTCTTTTTGCTCTAGAGTTAAAGGTCTCTTCAATTTTAGGAACTTACATCACTCTCAATATTGTCTAGCTACTTCTTCATCCACACATCCTCTTACACACAAATATTTATATTTTACAGGAGTAAAATTTCCTAAGATGCAAAAGTCTTCAGCTCAACATACTTTAAAAAATTATACATGAATTAAAGTTTTGATACTTTTTTGATATGGTGATTGATTCCTCTGTAAAACTGTTTTGCAAATTCTTATTTTCTTTAACCGTTGAAAGAAATCCCATACATCTCCGTGCTACTTCTCTCATCTCTACGCTTTTGGCTCACAGCTATTCATATTTGTCCTGGACCATTCTTCTGAGCTTCAGACAATAATTTCCAGATTTATGTCATCAGGAAATATTATGCCCTTGGCTTTTATAAATCAGTGTAAGAAATGGCCATATAGAGAATATTTCCAAATCTAATGCAAAATCATTAGACAAAGAATATTGTGTAGCTAGCACATTACTCAATATCCCATACATTAAGAGCCACACATATATGGAAATATATATGTATGTTTTCTTGTATGCCAACTCTATTAGAATTTGGACGCTTCCTGATCTGACTGATGAGAATTCTCAGGCATATCCAGGGTCACCAGTAGTGGGTGCTGTAACCAATTAGTGCTGTCAGCCATAGGTGGGGGGTAGAAGAGCATTTCTTTACCTGGCATAAGCAAAATCTCAGCCACAGAAAAATGCAGAGTGTATTCTGGGCACAATTAGTAGATTTATTTGGCACTGAAATATCTGTTGAATGTTGACTGAACAAAAATCTGGAATTGGTTGTCACTTTTTGAATCTTAAATTCTGTTTTAAACGGATATGAAAGTAATTATTGTAGCATGAATAATAATTCCTTCATTTGTAAATTATATTTGTTTTTGTATTTGTATTTTTACTTTTCTTATGTGTTTTGCCTCTCATGAATAACCAATAAATATTCACAGAATAAATGTAAGAACAAATGAAAAATGCATTTCTGAACACACAAAAATTGGATTTATTTATGAAGGTGGAAAAATATAATTTTAGTAGGAGAATGGAACAGATAGCATTAGATGACATTTGATCCTTGTTTTATGGTCTTAACACTTGAGCCCCCAAATAATCTGTGATATATGACATGGCATTGATACTGGAGAAGAGGAGCTGGGGAGGCCTAATAGCCAGCCTCAACACACCATGTCCTCTTACCAGATTCTTGACTCTGCCACAGGAAAGAATTCAAGAGCAGAGTAACTGTAGAAAGTGAGAACAGGTTTAATATACCAAATAAGAGATGCAGATTTCACAGAGAGAGTGTGGCCTAACTCTAGAGACTGAGCAGAGCCCACACCAAGTTTAACACAAAAGTGAGAAGTACACATGCACAGACAAAGTGCAGGCTGGCTCTAGAGTGACCAGCAGCCTGCTAAATCCAAGTTTGATACAAAAAGAAAGAAATACACAGCTCAGGCAAAGTTCAACTGGCTCTAGGAGAGTGAGCATCAGCCCTTCCTACTACCAGGGTTCCATTTTTATGGTTTTGCTATGTAACACATATTCATGGTATCCAGTGAATATTCAACTAAGGGGATGGTTCTCACAGTTACATAACCTAGTCTTACACATGCTCAGTCAGTCTTCTTTCAGGATATGTTCATTGGTCAAATTCTACTACATGCACCAGACATATTCAAGAATATTCTGTGCTTGATAACACCTCCAGTGGAAGGTGATCCAAAGGATAAACTCCCTTCCACTGAGCATGCTCAGTCACTGGGTCATATACCCTGGTATAAATTCCTTTTACTGAGCATGCTCAGCTACTAGAGTTAAATAACTCCTTTCTACCAAGCATGCTCAGTGGTCTCAATCTCCCCCTGTTGGTACAGAAAATAGATCCAACAAGCAACAGTAACTCTCCTCTAGGGGAAGGCCTTGAGGTGGGATCTGAGACCTCAGGGAGTGGCTTGAAATCCAGAGGTGTGTCCTGAAACCCAAAACCATGGAAACTGAGCCCTATCTCAGCATTACTTTACTCTCTCTGTGGTACTGTTCTCTGTAACGATCTTTCACCATCATTTTAAGATTAATATTTGTTAATAATCTATTAAATTGATGTAAATTAGATATTGCATAGAATTGAACATTCCTGAATATTGTTGTTTACCAGAAACAAATATGATGCCCAGAAACACAAGTGCACAGTCATATACAAAAGATAGCAAGTAAACACAGAAACCAGATTTCAGTTTACTAAATCTATTTACTCTTCTATGTGCCAGATAATATACTTGGCACTCTGAAGAAAACACAAGTATGAGAGATTAAGTGTGTGTGCAGATCTGGGATTTTAAACCAAAGAATGGCAACTTTAAATCCTGGCTCGTCTCACTGACTGACTTTACAGAGCCTGAATGCAGGTTAAAATATATATTTGTGTTTGTATGACATAAAACTTGTGAGGACCTGTTTAATGCTCTGAAATGATTGATTGTTTGCTTGACTTGAAAAGAACCAAAAGTCAACCATCAATTGTTGTAGTCAAGTTAGAGAATTTCCTTGGAACACAGCTAATTTCAAGGACATTTAAACATGGTTTTCGTTCTATCAAGACTTCCTTTCTGGGGTCCGGCCTGTGGCTCACTCGGGAGAGTGTGTTGCTGATAACACCAAGGCCACGGGTTCAGATCCCATATAGGGATGGCCGGTTTGCTCACTTGGGATTGCGTGGTGCTGACGACACCAAGTCAAGGGTTAAGATCCCCTTACCGGTTATCTTTAAAAAAAAAAAAAAAAAAAAGACTTCCTTTCCTTCTCTTTGGCCTGTCCCAGCAAATGAGAAAAATGACTAGAACGCATGTAAACTAACTTTTGATCTGATTTCTGTGCCTTTTGTTTCTCTCTCTTACTCTTTTCTTTTCTAAAACATAAATAATCAGTATTTTTTCAGATTCACCATATTGTAGTTTTAAATGATGCACAACATGAGTTGATAATGCAATATTACCATTGAAAATGTTATATAATATTTATTCTAATGTAAATCTGTCATTTTAGAGCTAATTACATTGGAATTTATTAAATAAATAGTTAACCATTGTAAATGTTCTACTTGTAGTTTGAAAGACACACTTCTATGATAGGAAAGCAATTGATTTGAATATTACTTCTTAATTATCTTAGTGCTTCTGCTCCCTTTGTCCTAATTAATATTCATTCATTTGCAATGGTATCTAATTTATTTTTGATTTCATCTTGGTGGTAAGTCATCATATTCCATGATGCTTATATAAATTCAGTGACATGTTTCATAGATGTAGACATTTAAGTGAGATTCTTCAAATGGGTAGTTCTTTAAATCTTGAAATTAAGAGTTTCCTTGTAGAAAACCTAGTTAAAACCTCCACCCATTTAAAGTTTCTCTTTTTACTACACTCTCTACATTTATATGGCCTTTTATGAACTTTTTGAATATTACGTGTAACTGGAATTTTAAAGCAACCCATTTCTTTGCAACATAGCTCAAATTTTTAAAAACTGAGCTGAAATGTATACCTTTCTCTATCACCCATTTATCCAAATTAGGTTTGAATATGTTTTTATTTTTACATTCTTTCTAGGTTGTTGATTAAAGAAAGCTACCTTGTTTCTCCTTAGGTTTATCTTTGTTGAGGTTAACCTCTCTAAATCATTTAAACTTTTTCAATATAATATGCTTTATGGACCCCCTCTTTGCCTTGATTTCAAATGCTATGAAGATGATCTGACCAGAAGAGTGTACATTGGAGTCATGACCTATCATGACAACAATACCGTATATCTCTGAATGGAGCCTATATGTGTATTGACTTGTATCAATCTTGTGGTGAAATAACAGATCTTTTATTTCTACCTGAAATGCTATAAAACCTTTTTTTCCTCTCCCGTTCCCTTATGCTGTTGGCTTATGCTACTTGATAAACTACCAGATTTTTAAAACTTCTTAAATTTTATTCTGTGAGCTAATAAAAATGCGTTGTTTATGTGTTACCTAGCTACATGGCTCAAACTTTTCCATTAGTCTGCCTAATCATATTATAAAAATGAAACAGAACACACAATAGACAGTATTCTTCTGGACAAACTAAAAAGGAATCTCCTCATCAGTGGAGGTATTTATCCAGATTGTTGTACCTGGAATGATCTACCCAGTGCAACCAGACATTTAAAATCCAGTAGGAAAGGAGAAAAGCAGGAAGAGTATATTAAAAATCCAAATTGAATTGTTCTAGCACCCCTGGACTATTCCAGCTATTTGCTCAGAGACTGAGGTTTATTTGGGTTTCTGATGATTTTCCCTTTACTCTCCAGGAGGCTCATCAATAATGAGCCTATTAAGACAACTGAGGTAGATAGAGGAAAAGAGTCAGACACATGCAGGTTTTTTGTTTCTCCTTGTTTGAACAAATTAATTTAAAGAGATGAAATGGCAGTCATCACCATCATCATCACCATCACCACCACCACCGTCATCATCGTCATCATCACAGAAGCTGTCATTTAATAATTAATTGCCCTGGGCCTGTACTATATTCAGCTCTGCTTTACATACATTGTCTTTGATTACATGTGGATTTACAACATAGGTGTTACCTTTATTTCACAGGTAATCAGATATGACTCAGAAATGATTGATGTTAGTTATGTCTGTCTCCAAAACATATGCATTATCTGCAGAAACACATAGGTTCAGAAACAACTTACATTTGTCACATATAGTAATTAATAGTAGTAAGGTAAACTGTCAATCTAGAGTTAGAAATGCTTTAGAAAGGTTTGTTTCACAATGTGTCAAGACCAGCAATGACAAAACTAAATTTCCTGCTCTTGAAGTACATTTATAAATACTATTGATATAGAGTATTCTAGGCATGTGTTGGTTTATGATTTGCAAAGTTTAATATTCATAATTGAAGTCACTCAAAATGAAAAAAAGCAATCCTCAATACAGCTGTTCCAAAAGAGTTCAGTGAAAAGGTGGGTAGATCATGGAACTTTGTTTATTTTATCTTATTGCAGAAGGAAAAAATCCTGTTTTCTAACATCTTCTGTTAGAAGTTATCATCCAAGAATTATTAAAATAATACATGACTGGATGGGCCGGCCCGGTGGCGCACTGGATAGTGCGCCGCTTGGGAAGCGCGGCGGCGCTCCCGTCCGAGGGTTCGGATCCCACATACAGACCGGCTCCCGCTCACTGGCTGAGTGAGGCGCGGGAGCAACACCGAGGCTTGCGATCCCGTTGCCGGTCCCCGGTCCGGTACGGGGGCAACACTGAGGGTTGTGATCCGTTGCCGGACACGGAAAAAAGACAAAAGACAAAAAAAACCAAAAAACAAATAAAATAATACATGACTGGATGGGCCGGCCCGGTGGCGCACTGGATAGTGCGCCGCTTGGGAAGCGCGGCGGCGCTCCCGTCCGAGGGTTCGGATCCCACATACAGACCGGCTCCCGCTCACTGGCTGAGTGAGGCGCGGGAGCAACACCGAGGCTTGCGATCCCGTTGCCGGTCCCCGGTCCGGTACGGGGGCAACACTGAGGGTTGTGATCCGTTGCCGGACACGGAAAAAAGACAAAAGACAAAAAAAACCAAAAAACAAATAAAATAATACATGACTGGATAAAATACATTCATTATATCAAGGAAGATTGATCATGTTACTACATTAGAAATAGAGTTTTTATTGAATGCCAGATGTTAGTTTAAGGCTTTTGTCAGACTTGTTTATTGGTCATGTCAGCAATAATGGACATATATATATTAAGTCTGAAAATGATGTAAGCTTACTCTTGATAAGGGAACAAGCAATATTTTTGACAATCCTAATCTTTCTTTACTCCTGGAATTAATTTTATTTATTATATTATCTCATCAGTAAAATCTCTAGATCTGATTATAATTAGTGGTAAAAAAAATAAAAAGGCAATATTTCAAAATTAATATTTATAAAGACTTTTCATTTGACTTAAAATTTAAACAGAAGATACATATAGTTTATAGCAAGCATCTTAGAATGGTTTCAGAGTTTACTGAACATTAATTAGGACTTGATTAAAAGATATTCCTATAATGAGCAAATTTTTAAAATCATTAATGTGATTAAGATTCACAAGAAAAATATGCCTGTTAGATAAACACACATATACACACACACATGCAAGTGTATATACATATGCATCTATATATTAAATATATTTGCAATGTATCTATATTTATTTTTCTTGTACAGTCTCCTATATTATAAACTTCTGGCAGTCAGGACCTATGTCTAACTTAATATGTTCTAATAATACTCTGGCACTGAATACATTCTTTTGCTGACTTTTCTGTTGGTTTTGATAAAAATAGGCAGTATTCTATTTACAAAGGGGAATTATCTTGACTTGTAGATAATGATTTTCAATATGTAGAAATAAGAATTCATATTGGTGCCAAGGAAGCAAACTCAATAAAACATCAGTTTAGTTCAGCTTTGGCTGCAAGAATATCATAATGTTCTGTTTCAGTAGCTATTAGAAAAATATCAAGATTCTATTTTTTCATTTATTCAGCAAATATTTGAGTACCTACTCTGGGCCATCCTCTTGCTAACTGTTAGGGACACAAAGATTACAGAGGCATATTTTCTGCCTTGAAGGAATATGCCATAGAGGAATATGCCACACACACATGCATGCATACACACAATAATTCCACGTTACAATGCAAAGAGTACAGTAGTAAAGTTATGTGAGGGAATTATGGAAGCTTGGGGAGGAATACCTATCCTAGCTGGGACTTTAATGGAAGGCTTGCTGATGGTGAATACTGAATGAACTACTTAAGGACAATGAATAGGAGCTATCAAGAGGAATGGGGATGAAGAATGGGAAGAATATTCCAGATAGAAGGAATAGCAAAAGCAAAGAAATAAGTAGGATATTTTAGCAATAATGCAAGTATTAGGTATTATTTGTTTAATACTGTGTACTAGTACCTGTACTGAGGTTTTTGCATGGATTTACTCATTTATGCTTTATAATAACTTTATAAATTAAGTGTGATTTTTATCACTATTTTGCAGTTGAGGCAATGCAAACTCAGTGCAAGTGTAAGGGAGCTGGGATTCAAATGCAAGCAGTCTGACTCCAGAGCCCCTGCTGTTAAGTGCCCCTTTACAGTCTTGCCATTTTGGATTGTAACTTCCCAGCAGTTAGAATGGCTACAAAATATTCCCTAAAGAAGGATTCACAGAAATTTGGGCTGAAGTCCCACAGCGGGGTTCATGTGAATTTTTGAGGTAAACATTGAATAGTCAAGTATAACCCACAACTACTTGAACACTTTTTTAATGTATAGTACTAAAAATTTAATTCTGTTTTTTAAACATTAAAAGGATTGGCATGTTTATTTTTACTGCTGGAAAATTTACATATAATCATTCAGTTTCCTTTTGGCAGGGTCAGGATTGCAATTATGTACAATATATAAGAAATTTAACTGCTGCATTTGAGGTTGATATTTCTTTTTTTTTTTGTCTTTTGTCTTTTTTCCGTGTCCGGCAACGGATCGCAACCCTCAGTGTTGCCCCCGCACCGGACCGGGGACCGGCAACGGGATCGCAAGCCTGGGTGTTGCTCCCGCGCCTCGCTCAGCCAGTGAGCGGGAGCTGGTCTGTATGTGGGATCCGAACCCTCGGACGGGAGCGCTGCCGCGCTTCCCAAGTGGCACACTATCCAGTGCGCCACCGGGCCGGCCCTGAGGTTGATATTTCTTGCTACATTGGAAAGCTGTGTTTTACACATCGTGTTTTCCCAAGTGAAGTGTTTGAGGTCATATTTCTAATTATGACCTTTGTCCTACAAATTTTCAGAAAGATTCAAAAGTTTGGATCTCTTAAGATAATTCCTATTTCAATTTAATCTCTTAAAAATTAATTTCCTATTTCAAATAACTCTCCTGAGAAAGACTTAGTGCTAATCATTAGTTTCACATTACCCTTCATTTAAAAAAAAAACAAAAACATGAAACTCAATATGTGCCTATGGTCGTATGGGAATACTAATTGTTTATTTAAAAAAGCCTCTTTAGTCCATAGTAAAATGGCTTAAGAATGAGTTCTTTATAGCCATCCTAATTATCAGGGTGGTACTCACCATATAAATTTGGAAGACTACTTTAAATGCAATATTGTACTATACATAGTAGATTAAGCAGTTTTCCAAAACTTAGAAAAATAAAAAAATCAAACATTTGAAATAGTCTTTGGATCCGTTGGCTAAGGTGGAAGAAATCAGAGCCAGACCCGAAAATGAGACATCAATAAAAAGAAGCCAAGAATGAACAATTAAAATGCCCAAATGCTAAAGACTTTCATCCATTCAGAAATTATTTTCTAAGAATTTTTTAATTTATTGGTTTTTTAATAGTTGCAATTTTGATATGAAAAGGAAACATGATTCCATTGCTTTTTTTATTAGTTGAAAGTTCCAACTTTGACATGTTTCCACTTTTAAATCAGATTGTCCTTAAATAATTTCTTTGCGTCAATATTATTTTTTAAAAAATGGATATTTTTAATCATTTTTACTCATGGCTGTTTTATAGATGGCTATTATTTCCCATGGATTTTCAAGCCTCCTGCACTATAACTGAAATAATTTGAAGACTGTCTTTTCTGACTTATGTTTTCTCTGTTGAATAAAATTCATAGTAAGCAACATTAATTTTGCATTTTTAAATTAGTCCTCTTTCAAAATATGTTAGTACCTGAAAATCTAGTGTAGCGCTATCCAGCAGAACTGTCTGGATGGATTTGGAATATGGCTATGGTGACTGAGGAATTTAATTTTTATTATTATTTAATATTAATTATTTTAAATTTAAATGGTTACATGTGGCTAGTAGCTATTGTGTTGGATAGAACAGTTCTAGTTATTATATTTTAACCGTGTGGCTAGTAAAGTTCTGTATTTATAAAGAAGCATAATCGAAATATTAATTTAGATAGGAATGCACATCACAAGAAAGGTCTCTACATGAAAGTATTTTATTGTAAAATTGGAACAATAACCAAAAAGGGAACTCATTTAACTAGAACATCCCAATCATGTTACTATACTATGGTGGTATTGAAAACAAAAATAAGTAAGTTTTCACAGAGAGAACAACCAGAAATGTAAAATGTATCAGTCTGCTGACTAAAATTTTTTGGCTACTTAACATTTTTCAGTCTAGCTATTCAGTAATTAATGGTTTCATGATTTTAAATTGAACATTCAGTGTGATTTGGATGATGTATGATTGGAAGCACTTCTTTATGCAGCCATATATTTCTAGGGTTCCTGCTAATATTCTCTAAAAATAAGTGTTGAGAACCAGTTGCAAAAAAGTTTTCTTTGATGAAGACATTGATTTGAGCATTTCTTTTAGTTTCTACTTTAATTAATTAAAAACAATATATGTTAGAGCAAAGTCAGGTTCCTAAATGTCCGTAGATGGATGATTGGATATGAAAAATGTGGTATGTGTACACCATGGAATACTACTCAGCCATAAACAAGAACTGAATTCTCCCATTTGCAACAACATGGATGGGCCTGGAGAAATTTATGTTGAGTGAAAGAAGCAAAGCATAGAGGGACAAATACCACATGTACTCACTCATATGTGAGTGCTAAGAGAGAAAGAAGGAAGGAAAGAAAGAACACAGTGGTGAATTGGACTTGCAGAGGGAGAGAACATTCTTTGGGCTACAAAGTGGAGGGGTGGGAAAGGGGGAGGAGGAGGGAGTTTGGGCCCAATTGGGTGGGGGACACAGGGTACAAATGCTATTTGTGGTAATGGGCATGCTGCCAGCATGAATCTGACCTGCACATCTTGGGCCCAAGGTGTGATGATCAGCTTTGTATCTCATGAATATTTATAACCAATCAAAAAAAAGCTACACTAAAAAAACAGTAAATGAAAGGAGAGAGAATGGAGCTCTCTCTTCTCTAAAAAAAAAAAAAAAAGAAAAGAAACAACAACAACAAAAGAAATGTTTTTTTCAAAGCCTAATCTTGTAAAAAACTTTATAGAGAATGAAGATCCCTTTTTTCTGTGCTCACGCAAGTTAATAATAATTGAGCACGCTTTCTAATGGTAGTGCTCAATTACGCTCAGTAGTGCTCTTACTATGCTATTGACTCTGCTGAGTCACCGCTGCAAGTGAAAGGATTTAGGATGGATTCGCTGATTAATGCAAGATGTATCATTTGGCCTTACTTGTTATTTTTGTTTTGTTCTGTTTTGTCTTATATTCTTATTAATACTTTGTACTGTCTGGGAAAAGAAAAAAACAATTAGTCAAATGCCATTCACAAACATAAATAAATGAGTCACGACCAGACTTTTACCATTCTGTGTGTGTGTGTGTGTGAGTGAGTGTGAATGTGTGTGTTATAACTTCTTTGTGTGAAAGTTCTCCTGGATGTCTGAGATATTCACTGCCTTGTTCTATTAATAATATTCACTCATTTTCAGGCACCACATCTATATAGATTAGATTTAAATTCACTTATGAGTAAGAGAAAACCCAGAATAAAAATGGTTTAAATAGTAAAGAAGTATCTTTATTTCTCAAATAAATAAAGTCAGCATTACAGAGGTGCATTGGCTGTTTCAGAGACACAGACTCTTCATCAAGTTCTCGGCCAAATTCAGCAATGGCTTCCACCTTATGGTCAAAGTGGCTAATTGAACTCTAGATATCACATCTGTGTTCAAATGTAGGAAGAAAAAAAGGAAAGGAAAGAGGCAAAGTCCTATGCTAGCTGTCTTTGAAGAGATGCCTTTGTAGTTTCCACACAAAATTATTGTTTCCAAGCCTGACTGTGACCCTGCCTACCTTCGTGGTAGCTGATTCAGGGTTGTAGGGTTTTTTTTAGGAGAGAGATTATTTGTTGTCCATGTCCATTTCTTTTCTTTTTTAAAAAAATTTATTGAATCATAATTGATTGTACATATTTGGGGGGTTCAATGTTGAGATATGTTGATTAAATCAATATTACTAGCATATATATTGTTACTAATTGTACTTATTCTTTATGCCCCTTGTCCAATCTCTCCCCACCCCCCCATCACCCCCCCCCCAATTACCCTAGATTTCTTCTCTCCTTCTGAAAGAGTAATGGTTACTCTGTTGATTTGTTGCCTAGATGATCTGTCCAATGCTGAGAGGTATATTCAGTTCCCCCAATATTATCATAGAACAGATGCTTCTTCTGTCACTCTGGAATGGGCTTTGTGGGGAGAGACATCCTGTTCTTTTCTTTGGTCTCTGCTGGTGACTCTCCTTGTGTCAATGTGCTGCATGGTGGTTGTGGTGTCTGGCCACTTTTGTGGCAGCCTTGGCTATTGTGGCGGCTGTGGTGGGCCACCCACATGGAGGTGATGTTTTTGGCATGCTCCTTGGTGCTGGTGGTCTGCCTGATTGTGGGGGGGTGGGTCCAGTCCACAGATCCATACCTCAGGTGTCCAGGTGGGCCCCAAGGCACTGACAGTGTGCTTGGTTGTGGGAGGGGGGTTCAGTCCCTGGCTGCATGGCTCAGGTCCCCGGGCGGGCCCAAGGCACTGGTGGTGTACCTGGGCTGGAACTAAATTTTTGTCCTTTGCTTACTTCTAAAATGGGGGAACTTCCTATGGCGACCAGTACTTGAGCTCTGTGGTTGAGTTAAATTGCTGCTTTATTGCTGTTTACCTAGGGAAGACTTTTTGTGCATCTCAGCTTTTAATGGTTGACTTCATAGGTACTTCCTGCTCTCCAGAGACTCAGTGCACCTGGGTTGTGTAGAAACTCTGGTCTGGGCCTGAGTCTTTTTATCAAACTTCACCCCTTGCAATTCTATATTCCTGACCAGTCTCCTCTGAGGGTCCTACGCTGATTGGGGGAGGGCAGATCAGCTGTCCTTGATGTTCCCCAGTGTTCTCCCAGTGGGCCCATCTCCCCCACTACCTGTGCTGCAAACACTTCCCGTGGGACAGGCTGTGCTCTGGTCCCTTGTGATGACTCACTGGCCTGTGAGTGGCTCCTTTTTTTCAGTTGTTCTGGCTCCTCACTCCTCTGTGGGTCCATGGGAACCCTATCAGTGGTCTTGCTGGCCTGGGGGCCACAAAGGCCCTCTTCTCCCCTGCCATCTCCAAGCAACTCCATCCTAAGGGCACAACTACAGCTTTTGCCAGCTCCTGCTCTGTGTGCTCAGCAGCTCCAGCCTTAAAGCAGCTGTAGCACGAAGTGGTCAGAGTGGTTTTTTCTTTCTCTCATCCTGGCTTCTCCCACCTTCATGCACTCTGTTAGTCTCTTCTCCTCTTCCCCTGAGCTCTGGTAGCCCCAAATTGGCTGTTGTTGCTTTTTTATAGTTGAAAATTTATTGATTTGTAGGAGAGAGTGACACTGGGGACCATCATTCCACCATTTTGACCTGAAACCCCAGGGTTGTTTGACAAAAGAGATGAAACATTTTGGTCCCAATAGTAAGGTTTACTTTTGAAGATTAATGTTGAGCTAGAATGACTTTCCTGACTTATAGAATAGACTACTATTTTGGCACATATTAGAACTACTTATGAGATATACAGACAGAGTTTAGCAAATCAACATATAGAACTTGCCAAGGTTATAGACCGTAGGTTGGAGCAAAGTGAGCTATAAGAAAGAGCCATGGTAAAAGGGGTTGATCCTATTAAGCAGACCATGCCCTATGGCAGCTAAGGGAAAACCTCTGCTTTTTTTTTTTTTTTTTGGAACAGATTGGAAAAGATTGACTTCTCTAGATTGGCTTAACTTAAGATGGAATAATGCATTTTAGCAGGATACTTATAATTTTATAATTTTATTGTATTGTGTCTAGAAAATAAAGGGCAGGTAAAGAAAGCTCAAAACTCAAGATGAAATCCTCACAATAAATAGATGAAAGAACTAAATGGTATGTCCATAAGATAGATCATAAATTCATATGATGTCCTTGAGCACTGGATTTACATTCTGATTGCTGACTTGGCAGAAGGACTTAGAGAATAAACTAAGAGCATTTGGATTGCTATTTAAGAATACTGTATATGTTGTTTTCATTTCAAAATTATATGAAGCATATTGTTTATCTTTAAAATATATAGTGAACATGGGGAAAAAATACTAAGTGGTAAACATATGCTAAAATTATGTTTTCTTTTTTGATTGTTATTGTTATAGTAATGGATACTTTGAAAAATATTCTCATTAATTTTACAAAACATAAAGTAATTGTAGTTAGAGTGAAAGTCCTTAGTATCATCTAGAAACTCAACATCTACTCTCCCCAATATACTACAAGTTCACTAAGATTCTGATAATCTCAGGCCAACCATGCCATTAAGCATAGTCGGCGCAGTGACTGTGGCCTGCGTTACTTTTAGGTGGACTATAAAAGTAGTTTACTTACTCAACGTCACTAATCATCAGGGAAATGCAAATCAAAACCACTTTGAGATATCAACTCATCCCAATCAGACTGGCTATCATAAAAAAGACAGAATAACAAATGCTCGTGAGGATGTGGAGAGAGAGGAACCTTACTGCACTGTTGGTGGCACTGTAAATTAGTACAAACCTTATGGGAAATGGTATGGAGGTTCCTCAAACAACTACAGATAGAACTTCCATATGATCCAGCAATCCCACTCCTGGGGATATATCCAGAGGACTGGAAAACATCAGGTTGAAGGGATACCTGCATTCCCATGTTTATTGCAGCTCTATTTACAATAGCTAGGTGATGGAATCAACCTAATTATGTCCATCGATGGATGACTGGATAAGGAAATTGTGGAGTATACACACAATGGAATACTACTCAGTCATAAAAAAGAATGGAATTCTACCATTTGCAACATCATTGATGAGCCTGGAGAAAATTATTCTAAGTGAAACAACCCAGGTACAGAAAGAGAAATACCGCATGTTCTAACTCATAACTGGGAACTGAATCCATAAATAAACAAATGCTCAATAAAGGGAAACAGAGAGAGAGAAAGAGAGAAAGAGAGAAAAAGAGAGAAAAAGAGAAAGAAAGAGAAAGAGAGAAAGAAAGGAAAGAAAGAAAGAAAAGAGAGAAAGAAAAGAGAGAAAGAAAAAGAACAATCACAGTAATACATTGAACTTTTAGAAAATTCAAGGTGGAAAAGGGGAAGAGAAGGGAGAGGGAGGGGGGCTATTGAGGAATTGGTCAATGGACATAAAGAATGATTGTGTAGGGCCGGCCCGGGGGCGCACTGGATAGTGTGCCACTTGGGAAGAGCGGCGGCGCTCCCGTCCGAGGGTTCGGATCCCACATGCAGACCGGTTCCCGCTCACTGGCTGAGCGAGGCGCGGGAGCAACACCGAGGGTTGCGATCCCGTTGCCGGTCCCCGGTCCGGTACGGGGGCAACACTGAGGGTTGCGATCCGTTGCCAGACACGGAAAAAAGACAAAAAAAAAAAAAAAAAAGAATGATTGTGTATTGTAATGATGAATAAGCTAACTATCCTGATCTAACCACCACACATTGTACACAATTATTGAAAATCAATGTTGTACCCCACATGTATATATAATACAAAATAAATAAATAAATAAAATAAAAAGGAAAAATGAACTTTTAGATCACAAAAAATTTAGTACTTTATATTTAGTATTTATATATTGATACTAACACAGTTGTAAAATATGTTTTAATTGTTTAAGGAAGGAAGGGTTCCACAAAGTGAAAAGCCACTAGGACCCACAGAAGTTATAATGCACTCCTGTATAGTCAATTAAGAATCTCAATAAATATCTTCATTTGGTGTGATGAATTATATACAGTAATCAAACAGTAACATATGACAAATAATCACTAAAAGTTCTATAATATTAACTGTGGACCAAATACTGTTTTGAATATTTTGTATAAATTACCTAATTTAATTATTACAACAAGCTTCTGAGGCAGGTATTATTATTGTAGTCATTTCTGCTTTATATAGTCTCTGCCACTCTTTCACTTCTAGGCAAGATCATGAAAAATCCGCTTTTGATATTAGCCTCTGCTACCGAGCAGCAAACAAAAAAAACAAATGTGGCAACCACTGGCATTATCTTCTCAGTAAAGAAATGAGGCAGGATAAGTTATCAGGTGAATGTTGAAGGGTTTTTTGTTTTGTTTGCAATAGGCCAGTACAGGGATCGAACCCTGAACCTTGGTTTCATTAGCACCATGCTCTAACCAACTGAGCTAATAGGCTAGCCCTAAATGTTGAATTTCTTCTGCCACATTTATGAAAGTTATTTTTTGGTGCATTGCTATCTAAAAGCTTTAATGGGCTCTAAAAGTTCGTGTTTAAGAAAAAAATTACCCCAACTTAATAAAATATTAGAATTATTTCTGCCAATTTATTTAATCCTGGAATTGCCTACTTTTAAAATACATATTATGAAAATTGCCACATTGTTGGATCCAGTTCCATGACAGTCTGGTTTCTTGAGAAAAATAATGTACGGCAACCTCTGGAATTTCCTAATGTCAAAGATATCTTTGCTGGATATAGTATATGTGCTTTTTCAATTAAGAATTTTGCTTGAGCTATGCTCTTAAAGATGTATAAGCTAAGATTCAAGTAGAGAATATAAGTTAAATGTACATTAAAGTGTGTTTTGCCGTCATGTTGTGCATAACATCCGTAATGACTACCTGCATAAGAGAACATGGAGAACTAAAACAGGTAACTACTTTCTACCAATAGATACGTTTGCTGGAATCATATGAACAATTTCAGTATCCCGGCATTATGTGTTTTGTCTCTGTACCTTTAGTTTACATATTAGAAGATGGAACACCAACCTGCAGACAAAGGAATATTTTGGTATGTTGCTGTAAGATTCTGTCTATTTATCTTCATTATCATCATCAACATTATCTATATCACATAAATATATATACAATATATATAATACAAAGAACTGTTTACCTAGTTGATGCAGCCACAATAATCAATAACACTAGCGAAGATCCCCTAAAAGTTTAAATCATTTTTAAACCATTTGTAGCCACTTATCTACTAGCTACATTATTTCTTTAGCAGAATGAGTGAATTATTGCATAAACTGTGTACTTTAAATATTAGATAATGCACTAAACATACTATTAAAAAGGAATCTGATAATTTTTCTTACATATGGTTGAAATGTTTAAGTCTAAAAGAGTGATCTAAAAACTTATTATTTTATTTCTACAAAGAATGTAAGGTTCTTCTTGTTAGAACTTATGTGGAAGCTGTGTTTAAAAGCATATTTCTGAGGTAGGAACTTTTTCAGTGATCATGTCTGGTCAACCTTTTAACCTGTAGCCATCCCAGAACCAGACCGTTTATCAGAATGGATCATGAATTCAGAGAGCTTGAGTAGATTTTAGAGGTTACCTAGTCTAATGCTCTCATTTAATATATGAGATATGTAAATTTGACGTGATCTCTACAAGGTCACATAGCCATTCAGAGGCAGAGATGGAACTAAAAACAAGGTATTACAACTTTAGTGTCATTCTCATCCATTCCATTGCACTTTGACCTGTACTACATGTTATACAATTCAAAGTTCTATTGCTAATAATTTTACTTTCTTTGGCAGATAATTGTTATAAATAAAAGACGGGAGATGGATATTACAAGTCAAAAAGGCTAGAAAAACTGTCTTTTGGCAATAACATTTCCATAGATTGCAGCAGGAGTAGATGAGAGGGTTACTCCATGAAGGGAGATCCTGTAGTATTTGATAAAGAGTAGATTCTGAGATTTATTCTTAGAGATATATGACCAAACTCACCTATAATTGTGAAACACAGCTAGTTTTACCTCTATATATTATGAAACAACAAATTGGTGATCTTTGGTCATACAAATACAGAACTGTGTTTCCAAACACAGCTATGATTTTCCTTTTTTGGAAGAGGTCTAAGAGGATAAGGAAAAGATCATTAAATACTGTCCTTACAAACTCAGAAAAGAAGGCATTTTATAGCATTTGTGCTTTCTTTCAAATGTACCATCTTAAATCATTTCTATCCACCAAAGTAAAATTTAAAGAATAAGTTTGATTATTTCTTCTCAGTATTCTGCTAAGGATAAAGTTTTGATTTCTGTTGGATTGGGGAAATGCCGTTTATAACTCCAACCTCTCTGGACATTCCGAGATTTAGAACTATTTTCAAGGATGTTGATTTAGAACAGCAGAAAATAAGTTTAGTCCATGCCCTTCTAAGCGTTCTTAGATGGGTGAGAGAATGGACTGTTCTACTCTCAATCTGAATGTGTCTATAGATATATACACACACGTACATATACATACTTACATATATACATATACATATACATATACATATATATAAATATATAAATACCTTCTGGGTGCCAGTGTCTCTTTTAAAATAATGACTGCACAAGGGAATAATAGTTAAACATTGATCGACCAATTAAAAGAATAGTGGGATCCTTTTCTTTCTCTTCAGGCTGTGGGAAGGAATAAATATCATGACACATGTAAAGCACTTAGCCAAATGCCTGGCACAGACTAAGTGCTCAATTACTGTGGTTATTAATTGTGGTTGCAATGGTACCTTTAGCTGTTGTATTAATAAGGTGTTTGACACATAATGCCAAAAGATATTTTGAAACAACTAAACCAAATTATACTTGCACCAGCAGTGAATGAAAATGCTTATTTATCACCTTGTCTTCTGAGCCAGTCTGTCGCTACCCCATCAGCATAAATGTGCACTGCATCCACAGGCTTTTTACTTTGTGTTTTTTTTTAAGCACCTCTCATATAGGACGTAATATAAAACACACCTATTTAATCATAGCACAAATATAAGTAATAATGATTCTAACAAATGGATAGGTGGGAGAAGTTTAGTGTTTTGAAACAAAATAATACAGTACATAGAAAGGGTAGTGATCTTTAGAAATATGGCTCATGAGCTAATTTTCTTAATAATATACAGAGTAAACTGAACTACATCTGATTTTTGTAGGTCTGAAAGCCTGGTCTCCAAGTCAGCAACATTGGCATCAAAAACAGACTGTATCAAAATCTCTGGGGGTGGGGCCCATCGATCTGGGTTTTAACAAGCACTCCAGCTTTTCCTGATGCCAGCTAAGGTTAAAAACCTCTTCCACGGGCCGGCCCGGTGGCGCACTGGAAAGTGCGCCGCTTGGGAAGCACGGCGGTGCTCCCGCCCGAGGGTTTGGATCCCACATACGGACTGGTTCCCGCTCACTGGCTGAGCGGGGCGCGGGAGCAGCACCGAGGGTTGCAATCCCATTGCCGGTCCCCGGTCCGGTACGGGGGCAACACTGAGGGTTGCGATCCGTTGCCGGACACGGAAAAAAGACAAAAAGACAAAAAAAAAAAAAAAAAAACCTCTTCCACATGAACCAGCACCTATCTTCCTCTCTCTATTGTTCCCTTTCCATGTCTCTCTTTCCTTCTTCCCTCTCTCCTTGTTTCTCTCCTCTTCCTCCATCTCTCTCTCTGCATCCCTCCCTTTCTGTTCCTCCTTCCTTTGCTGTACTGTGAATTGTTGGTTGAAACTAGTTATTGCATTATTGTTAAACTAGAGAAGTTAACTCATTTGACCTGCGTACTCATCTCCTCTTTGTACAGAGAGCCTAGACAGGGTCTAGGAATACGTGTCTTCAGCCAGCAGCATTTTCACTGCACCACAGTCTGCTAGTGAGTTGAAATGCTCTTGAAGAAACCTTCTTCTATTGTCAATATTATTGTCCTTAGAGACACTGTCTCTCTGAATATAATAGAATTTCAAAGCTTACTGATTTAATCTTTCACGCTTCAAATTCAGACAATGTTCTATTCTAGGAGAAGGATTGCTATTTCTTTATTATTACAGGAGGAATTGTGTCTTCCTAGCTATAATTAGTTATATCAGCCTTCACATCAAAAGGGTAGTAATTTTCTGAACCAGAGCTTTGCAAAGTAGCAAGAAAATAATTTTACAAGTGTTTTTTTTCCAAGAGCATGAAAATTATGAGGCAGTAGGTTCAAACTATTCAGTTGAAAATACGTCCAGGTTAAGCCAGACATAAATTTCTATTCTTTTTCTGTTTTCCTCGTGGCCCTTACTATGTGGCTATGATATTTTATCTCACCTGAAGTCTTCATGAGGAGATGACCAGATATAAGGTAAAGCAAAAATGTAGAAAATCTGCAATTAAAAAAAATTAATTAGGTGACATATCTTCAATTCAGAGACAATGAGGGATTTTTTTCTTTTTTTTTTTTCTTTTTGTTTTTTTTCGTGACCGGTAATGGGATCGCAACCCTTGGTGTCGCGCCCGTACCGCGACCGGCAACGGGATCGCAACCCTCGGTGTCGCGCCCACACCGCGCTCAACCAGTGAGCGGACTGGTCTCTATATGGGATCTGAACCCTCGGCGGGAGCACCGCCGCACTCCCAAGTGCCGCACTTGGGCCGGCCCAGGGATTTTTTTCTTAAGTGTTAATTAAGCAATGGGAAAGGCTTAACTGCTTTTCCTGCTCCCCCACCCAATTCAGTCTCCTTTATGCTCAACCATGAGCTCATGTTTCTCAAAGCCAGTTCCATTTGCCTTTTTCTACTCAAAATCCTCAGTGGCTTTGCAGAGTCTACAGTTTCCTCACTGTATCCCCAAGTCTTCAAAAGATTTCTAGCCTTAAATTCCACTGTTCTCCTAAGAAAAACCAAATTTGTCTGTCCCAAGCATAGCCTAGATTTTCCCAGAGGCATCCTGTAGAATTACACTATATATCTTTGATTTGGGGAACAAGGTCTCAACATCCTGACTTTTAATGCTTTTTAAGGGTCTAACCACTGGCGACAGTCCAGTGTATGAGACTATTCAAACTTACCTGGCTTTCACTTTGGCAAGATTCTTTCTTAACATCTATATGAATGGTATTGATTTTAAAAAGTGAATGAAGTTGGCTGTGTGTCTCAACCAATGCAGTTGGTAGAGTTGTCTGAGAATTTGTGAGATGACATAGGTAAAACGGCTAGCATATGGTAGAGCCACAGTAAGTGGTAACCATCATCGTTTCCTATGTTCATGATTTTCTCCTGCTGGTTCTTCCACCAAGAATACTGTGTCCCTTCCCTTAACGCTGAAAATCCCATGTTGCTTTATGGTCTATCTCAGTGCCACCTCCTTCATGAAATGTCACTGAGACACTGGCTTACAAAAATTACTGATCTTTTATGATCATACTTCATTCTATTCATTGATAGTCAACCTTGTTTTTTTCTCAAGCTTAACCATGATTTTTTTCTTAAAAATTAATGTTTTAAAAACAACTGTTTAGTCTTTGTTTTGAGCTCTATATAGTACCCTGTTTATAGAAAATATTTAATAATATTTGATGAATTAAATAAATTTTAAATTTTTAAAAATTTAAAAACAAAACAGCAAAGTTTAGAAGGCAGTAAAATGAGTTGAGATATTACAAAAATTATTCTCATCAAATCATTGATATATAGTATTTAACACAAATCTTATCATTACAAAAAATAGATGTATTTGCAAAAAATATCTTTATCTTTATGAGGCCATGTTCTTAATCAACTAATAACTGCCACATTCCTCAAAAACCTTCTCCATAAAACTACATGTTTCTGTGTGTATGGATAGAACTTTTTCAAATATTGATTTCCATACTTACTACATATTTTCTTCTTCCTTCAACCCCAATATTTTTTTACTTCCAGTAAATAAAATATGATGAGGTATAAGAAATCATCAAGAATAGCCAAAGACAGAGAAAAGAAGAAAAGAGATAATCTAAAAGTAGGATAAAGTAGAGAATAGAGAATATTTACAATACCTTTAAAATTGGTAGCTTAACACTTTACCATTCAGGACATGTTATTGTCATGGAGTAACATTTAGATTAATAGAAGTGAATAGAAAGTGAAAATTGCACAAAGATGGCAAAAATATTAAATCATAAATTATATATCAGTAGCAACTATTAAATCAGGAAATATATGTACATGTATTTAAAATAATTATATTTTGGGCCGGCCCGGTGGCACACTGCTACAGTGCACCGCTTGAGAGTGCGGCGGCGTTCCCGCCGAGGGTTCGGATCCTACATACAGACCGGTTCCCGCTCACTGGCTGAGCGAGGTGCGGGCGCAACACCGAGGGTTGCGATTCTGTTGCCGGTCCGGTCCGGTATGGGCGCGACACTGAGGGTTGCGATCCGTTGCCGGACACGAAAAAAGACAAAAAGGAAAAAAAATTATATTTTAAAAACTTAGTTTTTTTTCTGTCAAATTGGTAATAATTCCAGTTAATAGAGAGGACCAAACTCTCACAATAAAAAGCACTATCTTCCTCCAGATAAGAGCACATTGGAGTAGTTCCAAGTGATTCTTGGGCTTGGAATACCTCTTAGGTATTTTTACCTTAAGATCAAGAACCTTTTGACTCCTGATACTTCTAGATAACTGAAATATAGTACATAGAGAGAATAAGGCAACAATTTTTTAAATACTTTTTAAATGAATTAAAGGAATTGAATCATGTGCAACTGTTGATGATCTAAATTTAATCTGGAGACTCTCTGAAAATTATAAAATAATGTGTTGTAATATATAAGCCATTCTATACTAAATGTTAGCTATTTTACTGGCTGAATTTCAAAATGAGTTATGTGAAATGTGACTAACCACTCCTATGAAAGAAACAGCTATACAGAAATATTACTACCCTTGACGAAAGTCTTAGTCAAAACAATCTTTGTGTATTAGACTCACTTGTAAGAAATATTTATTTTCATATTTGCCTAAATGTATGTTTACTACTATTAAATAAACATAAATGTGGCTTACTGCTTTTTTTATGTTATTGATTTTTTTTGTAATTTATGTAAAATTATTTTAGGGGTTTGAACATTATCTAACTATATATTAATACAATTGAATAATTGTTGAAAATCCAAGGGAATATTATTAGTTCATAAATAACATTCAGTGTCAAAATTAGTAAAATATGTATGTACTGAATATGCCCCCAATTTGGCACTTTAGTCTGTCATACAAATTGTGAATCCAAGCTACCTGACCCTGACAAAAGATAAGATATTTATTCTTTGGAGAAATTAAGCTATTTTAAATTATAAAAAAGAAAGAATATTCAGACCTACGCAGCATTTGGTTACTCTAAGGTTTTGATTCAAGTCAAGGTTTATTTACAGGTTTTCTTTTAAAATCCATACTGTGTTTAACATTAGAAGTAGATTTTCATGTCTTATATATGTTTCTTTCCTTCTCTGGATTTTTTATAAAATATGATGTCATTTTCTCCTTCCCTAATAGATACATCTCCCTCTGGGTAGCTTTATTAATACAGGGAAAATTTAAAAATCACAGAAAATAAGGGGAGTATACAGTATTATAACTATTATTTTCCTAGTATTTATTACTTTTTTTCAACAAGGGGAATTATCAACATAAAAGTGAATGTTTTTTAGAAGATGGTATGTGAGAACAGTTTCAGTTGTTGTTTTACTATGTAGTAAAACTGTACAGATTTGAAAATAGTAAAGTACCTACCTACCCTGTGCATAGCTTATAGGTTCCCTATAACTTGTACAGAAAAGCATTTTGAACATAGAGCATTCATGGTGTTGTGATGCTTTGTTAAGAACTACAGCAAGCATGGTTTCTTTCTCTTCTTGAAAATAATTCCAGGAACTGGAAGTTTTATAATCACCTCATTTCTGAAATAAGACAGTATTCACAGTCATAAAAAATGTTGAATGAGTAGAGACAAGTGTTTAGATATGCATGTGTGGTCCAATCTATGTTGTATCACAGCATGCATTACTCATGTTGCATAATCTACTCAGAAGGCATGCCTGAGCCATCTGAGTGGAACACATCAATTGTAAAAATTGGAGTTACTCTTTAGAACCAAAGCAAACTTTAATAGATGCTGGGCAAGCCTCTGAGACTAGACACTGTGAAGATTCTCTGGGCTATTTCATTAACAAATCGTATCTCTGCAGCCTGCATTTCTCTACGTATTTATTGAAGAGATAATAGGAAATAGCTACGTTTTTTTGTGAAGTCATAAATTATATGGCAGAATGATATTAAATGCACTGAGATATGACAGAAGAGCTAAAACTTGTGGGTTTTAGAATTTTATGTTGCAAGCTTTTTTTCCCCCCATGAGTACATGTAAAGTAAACATATATTTGAGTTGTTTATGTGAACAATTATCAATTTAACATTGCCACTGCTGAAATGAGACTACCTCAAACCTAGAACTCCTTCTTGTACTTTTTCCTGCAATACCACTTGCTGTAAAGCTTTACTATGGAGTGGGGAAGAACAAAACAAAACAAAACAAAAAAACCTCTCTTGGTCTTATCCACAGTCCGGTTTCAAATGATGCAAAACCTTTTATGATTATAAAGCTGGTTGTCTGTCCATGCTTCTCCTGATCACTGTATGTTTCCTATAGAGGTGATAGGAGGGCACCAGCTCTCCTAGTCTGACATAGCTTTATCCTGTTTACTGAAATAGTTCCAAGCAGTGCCATGCTGAGATCATACACTACCATTCTTACTGCTATCAGCACGCGAGCTCTTTTGGTTTGTATTTTGAGAGCTTAGCAGTATTTTACAATTATTTTTTAATGGTAAGTGAAGAAAACCCCGAATGAAATAAAATTACAGAATTAACATTTTGAGAGGCAATAGGCATTATGCCAAATTGTATTGGTCCATAGAATCTGTTGATTTAGATAATATTCAATTGTTACAGATTAGTGACACATTCCCTAGATATGATCATTTTGATTTTCTCATCAAGAAGTCATATTTGTATTTTTCAAAGAAGTGTGGGATAGGAGAAAATTGCCTTGGAGGCAGGGATATCTAGAATTAATTTTGTCCATGGCCAATTGTCAGCTGTGTAAATGACAAGTTACTTAACTTTTCTAAGTCTTAGTTTTCTCTCCTAAATAAAGCAAATAAGGGATTCTGGTTTAACAAGTTAACTTGAACACATTTATCTCTACGCCCTTCTGAAACCTCATTAAACTGAAAGCAAATTAATTTTGAAGTATACAGACCTACAAGGAAAAAGGGAAATAGAATAGGAGATGACAGCCAATGAATGTTTATCAAAAGACTTCAAGAGATTGGGATGAGAAATATATGGACAGTGGTAGATAACTCGGTAGACTAGATAAGCTAAGACCTAAGTGCCTTTTACAGGGAATACCAACACAGAACAAGCCACTGTGTGCTGCCCCAAACCAGAAAGGCTCAAGAAGTGGAGGTATATGGTATTTTGGAAGACATGAGTGGAGAAAGAGTTAAAGCTCCATGTAGGAGATAGTTCGACCTCACAATTCTGTGTCGCATACTGTGCATCCAAACAGCTACTCTTCTCAGACCCTGGCAACAGATATTTATTCTCTGGGGAAATCCAAACAGGAAAACTTTGCAAAAAGAGAGACTTGGTATGGTAAAGAACAGAAGTGCGACACCATATTAAAACTAAGGGTGTATACAGAAGGTCTACATAGTATTTTATGTTTAACTGGATACTTCTCTAGAAGGAAAGATTGTAACATGTATAAGAATAAGAGAGTTTTTCTAGCAAATAGTTTAAATGGAATAGAAACTATTTTTTTTTTAAATTCTGACACAGCTCATTATGTGCATGTGACAAGCTCTGTTCTAAGTACTTCACAAATATTAGCTCATGTAATCCCTAATGCAGCCATAGGAGGTGGTGTTATTGATTGGTCTGCTAGCTTCAGAATCACCAAACCCCATTTATCCAATCTCTGATCTTGTCACTTTCTAGTTTAAAACTATTCACTAGCAATCTCTGCATGCAACTGAACAAAAACCTTATTTTGGCATGCAAAAACCCTTCCTGTCTACATACCAGTCATAGGGAATTCCTTGCCATAGGCCAAGTTCTTTGATACTAATTTCGCCTGTACACATGCTGTCATTTGGTTTTTACTCTTTAAAATCTTGTGTACTTGACAGATTCTTACTCTTTTTTTAAAAATCTCTATTCTTACTTCTGTGATTCCTTTCCTGACTCCCCAAAAGGAACTGCTGAGTACTTACTCCCATAATACCAGAACGCCTGGGACATCTCCCTGTTATATCACCGATGACCCTATTACTGTACTTATGAGAGAGAGAGAGCAGGAGGAGAGAGAGGGAAATGCAGATAGGAAAGACAGAGACAGAGAGAGAATAACACTAACAACACACAGTGCTTTAAAAGGTGTAAATAAACGATAAATGATCTATTAGAAATGAAGGAACTTGTAGTAACCAAAAATTTAAAAAATTACAGGATATCAACAAATAAATAAATAAATTCATACAGCTAGTAATTGTATTTCACTTAATAGCACACCATATGTCATTTACAGTTTCTAAGGACAATTTAACTTGACTTATCCTCTATTATGTTTTTCTTTAAAAGAAAATTTTTTCTTGTACAAAGATAATTGACACCTGTCAACTATTATTTGCAAATAGCTCATATAAATATCTGGCTTACAATATGCGAATGACACAAACAAGAAAATTGAGTCTGTTTCTGTGCCTTTATTTCATACACTACTCTTACTAGTATATGTAATTTTTGTATAATTAATGTGCTTCAAAAAAAGGTGATGTGGATTATAGAAAGGTATGTGTTATATATTGCTTATGTTTGTGTATGTATATGTATACATATGTGTTTATATATAGGTGTATATACGTGTGTGTATATACATAATACTTAAGTGCATATTAAAGTTTATATTTTGTTCGGTTGGTGAGTACCTGAGACTCATTGTGGTTTCACTTTCACAGCATGTAAAGTTTTTTTTCCACTTCTTTATTTAGGTTCCTGATAAATAGAGCATAGAAACATGCCACATCTTTTTATTAGGAACGCTGTGCTCTTTGGAGAGTTTTGCTGACATAACCAGAATTCTTGATGGAAGTCTCAGGAAGCTGAGTGGCTTTGTGATAAGAGCACATACTTTATAGGAGGTCTTTTGCAGAGTTTTATAAATAATTATTCAAGTAGGCTTGTTATTGTTATAGGAAAAAAAAGTATCCAGAGAAAAGAACAGTATAAGTATTTTAAACATTTGGCAGCATTTTCCATTACAATGATAGTAAGAATTTTAAT
This sequence comes from Galeopterus variegatus, assembly GCF_000696425.1. Lineage (NCBI taxonomy): Eukaryota > Metazoa > Chordata > Mammalia > Dermoptera > Cynocephalidae > Galeopterus > Galeopterus variegatus. The sequence goes on along the minus strand of NW_007728853.1, from coordinate 28,592 downwards.
TAATTATAGAGGCAATTGGGATAGAAAAGGACATTGAAGAAATAACATTAATTTGTGGAAGACTTGGGAATGAGTCCAAAGTTTCTAAAGTGCCTCCTTTTACTAATAATAATGAGTAATGTTTATTGAGCACCTGCAATATTACAGAAACTATTTTCAATGGATTATTTCCTTAAGTTCTTAGAACAATATACAATAGGCAATTTTTATCCATATTTTAAAAATGAGGGTGTTTGGAAGGAATGTTTGATTCAGATTGGAATTACAGAAAATAAACTCTTAACACATAGATATTGATAGAATTAAGAATAATTACCACAAAATAAAATGGGGTTTGGATGTATGGATGGAGGAATGGATGGGTGGCCTGGTATCCATCAACTCTTTTAACATCAGAATGGAGATCTTTTGGCAATTTAAAAAAAAAAAGACTGATGAGATTATTCCTTACACTTTTTATGAATCTTGGGCTTCCAGCAATAGCATTACCTGGTCTAGAAGCATCTCTAATGTGACAGAGTATAGACATTCTGAAGGCTTTTCCATTGAGGAAATCTGAAAATGTTTGTTGATCCATTTGGAACTTTATTAACCAACCCTGCAACCACAAAACAAACTGCTTATTTTTTCTTTGTGATCACATGAAAATTTCACTGGAAATTTTCTTTATCTAGCTTGGCACAAGAATTGGATACAAGCTTACATAGATAAAGATGCTTGTGGAACCAAAATTTAGCGTGTTACTACTGACCAGGAAAATTATCCTAAATGAATTGATTGATAAAGACAGTCGTTCATCCTATTATCATAATAGAGAAAATATTTCTTTTTTTTTTTCCTTTTTGTCTTTCTTCGTGACCGGCAATGGATCGCAACCCTCAGTGTCGCGCCCGTACCGGACCAGGACCGGCAACGGGATCGCAACCCTCGGTGTTGCTCCTGCACCTCGCTCAGCCAGTGAGTGGCCGGTCTGTATGTGGGATCCGAACCTTCAGCGGGAGCACCGCTGCTCTCCCAAGCGGCGCACTGTAGCAGTGCGCCACTGGGCCGGCCCCTAGAGAAAATATTTCTATTGTATCTGTATATAAATGTATGCATGAAAATGAGAAAGATGAGGGGTAGATTGTTTCATCTTTAAAGTAAATACTTTTTGGGAGGGAAAGCATTTGTTGAATGTTTTGTGAAAAGAAGTGATATTACTAAAAGTTTTAAAGTACATCATAAAAATTTTAAATACGGAAAGCATAGTTACAGTTGGTTTAACTCAAACTGCATTTTCTATCTCTCCCTCTTCCCTTTCAGTAGTAATAGCAACACCTGAATGGCAAAGATAGGAAGACTTGAAATAGTAGCAGCTGGGACTTTGTTGAATGCCATAGGCTGCCTTGTTGGTGGCTTTCCAACTGCTTCTAGGTCTGTCACTGCTGGTGAAGTACCTACGTTTGATTATCTTTTTAAAAAACTCTGCTCAAGATGTCTCCATGGAATTCTTTTGTAAATTTAAAGTACTGTGTCCTTCTTTGGAAACATGAAATATTTTTAGAATCCTGTGCTACTCTACTGTATGACATAAGGCAACAGTTTATACATCCCTATCCAGGAAGTTGAATAATAAGTGATCCTGAGAGTTTGAACTTCTATTTCAAGCCTTTGTGAGGATACTTTTATTTCTTCTGTATAAATAGGAAAAAAAAAAATAGTCTGAGCTTCCTCTCACACTGAAAAAGAGCTCTATACTAGGGTAAAAAATAAATAAATAAATGCAGGGGAAAGAAGACTTCAGATTCAGTGAACTTATTTCTTACTATTTTTTTTTTTTTTTGTCTTTTTTCGTGACCGGTAAGGGGATCACAACCCTTGGTGTGGTGTCGCCCACACCGCGCTCAGCCAGCGAGCGCACTGGCCACTCCCATATAGGATCCGAACACGCGGCTGGAGCGTCACTGTGCTCCCAGTGCCGCATCGCACTCTCCCCAGTGCGCCATGGGCTCGGCCCTATTTCTTACTATTTGAAAGTACTTTTGTGCAAGCAGACTATAGGTTATGCAGGAAATCTGTTTATTTCTTTAACAAATGCATTTTTTGTTACTAGATTAAGGTCAAAAAAATAAGAGAAAAGGCAATATAGACCTCTTCTTTTCCCTAACTCTTGATTTAAAAGACTAAGCAGTAAAATGGATAATTTATGGACAGTATGGAGGAATAAATTCAAAATCAAATTAGCACTTAGTAATTATTTGACACTTCATATACGTTATTCTGAGTATCCCAGAGTATCATAAAGAAGAAATTATAAATCCTATTTTATGCATAGGGAAACAGACTTTAGAGGCTTGATTAGTCTTTCATATGGCTAATATATGTGAGGGCCAACCAGCATAAGCAATGGATGTATAAACAGCATTAAAAAATGCCTGAATGATTATGAATTTGTTGTCTATGTAGTACTACAGGGAAAAACGGTGCATAATTTTAGCCAATTGACAAGATATAGGTTATGTGGTTTGAAATCTATAATAGTCTCTACATAGAAGTGGAGAAATTCACATTAAACATGAAAAAAATAATAAAAAGTCATTTTTAAAAAATTGAGCATTTCGGGCCGGGGGTGGCGCATGCGCCACTTGGGAGTGCAGCGGCGCTCCCGCCGAGGGTTCGGATCCCACATACAGACCGGTTCCCGCTCACTGGCTGAGCGAGGTTCGGGCGCAACACCGAGGGTTGCGATCCATTGCCGGACACGAAAAAAGACAAAAAGGAAAAAAAAAATTGAGCATTTCTCATTAGCTACATTAGAAGCTTACATCATAGAGCTCTTTCTTTGTTGAAATAATGCCTGAGTTTTCACTACTGATACTTTCCTTAAGGGAAATAAAGCGTGCACATGTGCACGCACACATGCACACGCATGCACGTGCACGCACACACACACACCATCTGTGGAGGACATAAAAAGTACAATCATTGAAAGATATATTGAAGTAAATTATCAATTTACCAATTGATTAAAGCTTAGTCCAATTTAAATTGCTTTCTAAAGGGAAAGAAAGCATCTATTAATATGATTTATTTCAGATCCAAGCAAGCTTGAAAGAATTGAACCTTGCTCAGCATTTCATTAGGGTTTCTGCTGCCTCCTGCCTTCCTCACCACCACATAGCCACAGGGTTGAATCTCACTCACGAAGAGGGAGTTTGAGCAGACCCAGGAATTTTCTGTGGAAATTGGTGCATTCACAAAAAAAGGGTTTGATTTCACATTTGTCATTCTTTAATCTGAGAAATCCTCGTTATATGTAGCATGGAGTGCTCTCAGGATCTCTATGAGTTTAAACCTGTAACAGATAACCTGTCGGTATTTTAAGGATAACACAGAGGAGCCAAAAACAATATAAACCTTGAATCTGCCACAGCAAAGTGGAAGGCTCAAAAGCAGAATGACTCCTCAAATTGCTTACTTCTCCAGTAACTGTCAGTATCAATTATTTGCCAGACATAGAAAATAACACACTTATTGTCTGTGAAATGTTTGACAATTCTTGTGCCAATCTTGTGGGATAGTCCATAAAGCCCTGAAAGTCAGAGTCTCTCTAAATATGCCCCCTCTATTAGCATGTTGTAAATTTTATGGTCATAAATCATTGTTGTGAACGTAAGGAAAATCAAGCAGGGAGACATCCAATGCCTTGTAGTCTGTCCATGAGCACCTGTGTGTGTGTGTGCATGTGTGTGCATGTGTAATGCTTGAGATTTTTAAGACTTAGTGAAATGGACTAAGAAATTTATCCATTGAAAACCGATGAAAATTGAAGACGATCGAATCATTAGGTAACATTGCAAAAGCAGAGTTTTGTAGATGTATCAAAAATCCAAATGTCTGGAGGGAGGTGGCCCACCTTGAAACACAAAGAAGGAAAGTATACAAAAATAAAAGCATAAATACATCAAACATTGGTTGATAGTGTCCAAAAGGGAAAAAGTTGGAAATATTATTCTTTATTCCAAAACCTTAAATACACTCTTGGTTATAATAGATTATTAAAGAAGACTAAAATTTAGCATTTATCTCCAGTTTTAGAAACTTAAAACATAACACCATATTCTTTAACAGCTGCCTTAATGTGTCTCACAAAAGAAGGAAATCCAGGTCCTTCTGGTTTCCATACCACTTTTCTTTGCACCTATTAAAATTCCAATTTTGCTTTGAGAGAAAGAAAAGTGATTCCACTTGTAGGATTATTTAGCTAGCTATGTGATGCAGAGGCAATTTCCAGGTTTACATTCTTATCACTGCTTCTGTAAGCTCAATTATTTTAACAAGGTCTTTCCAATTTTCCCTAATGTTTTTCATAACTACCTCAAGCTTACATTTAAATCAAAACTCATTTTTGAAATAACTCATTTCTCCTCCACTTCTGAAGTTCTCAGCATTGTGCTTATATGAAGTTGCTGTTTCTACGTGTGAAGTTTGGTAAAGATTTTTTTTTTCTTCCAATGGATTTATTAATCTTTAGCCAAAGTCATCAATTTAAATTTTAGGTTTACATTTTTATCAGGATATTTTAAAGTCACTTTGACATATTGGCCATTTATTCTGGTTACCATGAAAAGGGACCAACTAAACCTCCAAAACAGATATATCAAAAATGCCTATGGTAAAGCTTTTCATATGACGAAGAAATGGTATAATTTTCGATGTATGTATATCATATCTAACACATAGCAAGTTTATGTCTTAATTACAGTTACATTCTTCTCCCCATAAAGGAAAGCATTATGATTTTTTCTGCATTCAGCTGTGCATAGTGTAAATTATGTGTCTTTTACCAAGAGCATCTCACTCTAATTAAAAGTAACCATTTACCATATTTAGTTCTAATGTGGCTTGTAAGTTACAAGCTACCAAAAATTTAAAGATAGGTTTAGAGTACTACAGTGTGAAACAACTTGGTTTTCATCCTTAAACTTCATCCCCATTTGATTTGTGTAAATCTATGATTTGGCTGAGATTACAGTACCTGGTTTCAGAAATTAAATTATCTTTGGGGCCGGCCCGGTGGCGCACTGGATAGTGCGCCGCTTGGGAAGCGCGGCGGCGCTCCCGCCCGAGGGTTCAGATCCCACATACAGACTGGTTCCCGCTCACTGGCTGAGCCAGGCGCGGGAGCAACACCGAGGGTTGCAACGAGGGTTGCAATCCCGTTTCCGGTCCAGTACGGGGGCAACACTGAGGGTTGCGATCCGTTGCTGGACACGGAAAAAGACAAAAAGAAAAAAAAAAAGAAAGAAATTAAATTATCTTTAGAGATTATTGCTACTGTGCATGTGTAATTAAGTATACTCATTATTGTCTACAAAGCTGTAAAAACCCACAGTTTTGTGAGGGGATTATAAAGCCAATGATTTCAAATCTATCAGTTGGAGAGAGTTCTGAGATGTTCCAACCATTAGTTTTTTGAAAAAATTTAAGACACACAATCCTCCTGCAGTCAGCCTAGATGGATAAAGTAGTAAAAGCTATGCCATATTAATTAGACAAGCACTCATTAAGCACCTGCTGTGTATTTGCCACCATGTGTTCTAAGGTGTAAGGCTGAGATGAGAGATGTCAGAGGGTTATGGAATGTTAAATTTGGAAAGAATAATTAGAGAAAACCTGGGTCCAATTTTCCTACTTTATTGCTGAGACCTAGAAAATGTGAGTGACTTAAGTCCTCTCATCTAAAATTAGTGTTAGTACTAGAATTAGAATGCACAAGAGAAAGCAGAATTAAAATGAGTGAATCTAAGATTCTGAGTAGGTGTTGTGTTGACTAAAGATAGTAACGTGTAAACTGTACAGATTACATAGTGATGCCATAGGAAGCATATTTTAAAAAAATGATTAAATATGAAATTCAATTTTATCATTATGTCTACATCATAATCCTCATCTTTTTCAGAAATATGTCGAACACACCAATTCCATATGAAAGATGAGTAGAATTCTCTATTACTTGATGTCACCCATGATGACTAAAACGTGCTCAATTAATTAGTACCTTTATAATACCTTAATCTAATTAATCATAACTTCAATCTCAGCTCTTATATGTTTATGTAACATATTTATTTGCTCTAATGGCAATACTTACTGCTCATTTGGCTTGGAAATTTTTTTAAATAACTTCCTAATGCTCTAAGTTCAGAGGTTGGAAAACAAATAAAAGCTGATGAAAAAGTTCTTCCTTCAGTAATGTATATAACATTTTAGTGTTCCAACACTCTCTTCCAGGTCTCACAGCATGAAGATGAAGGCAATACTTTTTAGCAATTTAAACAAATAAAATTCATAGTCAATGCTACCATATCAGGTTCAAAAGATGACTTTCAACATGTGGTACTGCTCTTTGGAACAATGACTTAAACATTTGTAAATAAAAAAAAGAACATGAATATATCTTACAGCAATATAAACTTAAATAAACTAACATTATGTCTATATATGAAAGACTTCAAATTTTGTAAAAATTACTGTATTTGTATTTTAAATTATTCACCTATAGTTTAGAGACAATTTTGTGCTCCTGTTATCACAACTATTCAACAGATTAGCTTAGTTTTCCTTTCACCTGTTTTTTCCTTTTCTCTCTTCTCCTTCCTTGTAGCATTACTACATGGATGCATGAATGTATTTAATCTTATATTTTCTGATCTATGGTTTCTTTCCATTAACCTGGTTAATAGAGAAGACTCTAATATCTTTCTTACCGAATGAACCCTAAGCTTGCTATTTGGTCTTTTTCTTATTTCCTTCAAGGCTTTAAATGTAATCTCAGGTATCTCTCCAAAATTACCTTTGAATAACAAGAGTGTAGCTATAGATCTATTCTTTTCTATTTTTAAAGGATAAATTATAGATTGCTAATACATTGTACTAAAATACAATTTTTTAAACAGAAATTCAAGCCAAAAATAGGACACAGACCTTGCATTCACTATTCTATAGCATATACCTCCTATATTATAATAGACTTTCTTACTAACATTAGGCACAGCTTCTGGGCATTTAAATTTCTTCATAAAGTAGATAATCTTTTCAGAATATTGGCTATGAAATGGAAAGAGAATGGAATACAGTAACAGAAAAGCAAATTCTTTCCCTGCTTATAAAGGTATGTCAGAATAAATAACACTCCTGTTAATTCACGTAAAATGTGTCATGTTTTTACATCTTCTTGATTAAGCCATTGAAACAACTCAACTTATTTTGAAATCATTTCAGAAATATTCTCAAGGTAACTAGATAGCCAAGAAAATATTTTAGGATTGTCAAGAAACTAAAGATATCATTTAACGTAATCATATTCTTTATTCCATTAAGTCTTATGATATATTTGACCTCCATTTAACATAGGGTAAGTCATGTAATCAATATTATATTTTGTGTTTGTATTTATATATTCTAATTAGTATCATACTACTCTTAAAGCCATGAAGTAGTTTCCTAACATACAGGCTTTAGTTGGTCAGCACTGAATGTGAAACCACATATACGAGGGTCCTTCAAAAAGATCATGGGAAATTTTTTATTATCCTTTGATTCTATTTTTCCACAAATTCTTTAAAGTTCTTTCATATTTTTTAGGCCTATGCAAATACAAAATTATGAAAATTATTTTTTTTATTTTGACAAGAAACATACTGAAATTAAAATTCATTGAGTCGACCAGTCTACTTGAGTGATTCTGTTAGAACTTAAGCTTTTTCTGTCTAGTTGGTCCCACTTGTAAAATAACAAACATTGAGAAAATTTTGAAGTGTGAGTATGTGCCAGATACTGGAGATACACGGAAGTTGAGAAAGGAAGAAAGGTATGTTATATATTAAGTACTGAAGGTCCTCAACTTCCCATGGTTTGACTTAACAATAAATTACATGATATATTCAGCACTTTATTACCAAATAGGCTTTATGTTAGATGATTTTGCTCAATTCTAGGCTAGACTAAGAAAAAATATTTTGTAGGTAAGGCGTATTAAGTGCATTTTCAACTTAGAATATTTTCAACTTAAGATGGGTTTATCTTGAGACATAGCCATGATGTAAGTTGAGGAGAAACAATATAATAATATATCCTATAGAGGTACAAAGGTGTTACAAAGCAAAGAGTTATCATATCTGCAGAGGGTAGTTAAGGAAAGATTCAAAGAGGAAGTGTCACTTTAGTTGGCTTGGAAGAATGAATATGGCTCTGCCAGTGTTGAAGATTCGACGGGGCACCCAGGGACTAGCAGATGCAAAACTTACAAGAGTGAGAATTTGGTATGTCTAAGAAATGGGAAGTGGCTAATTGTGCATGAAGCTTATAGTGCAGCCAGGGAGAGGAGGTGCAGGCAGCAAGCTGGGGAAACCTCTCTTCACTTTACAAAAGAACTTTCACTTTGCCCCACCAAAGACAAGGAATCACTAAGGAAATTCCAAGTTAAGGAGTAGCAACGTGGCTGTAATTAGAAAACTGATTGAAGTGGGTTGATATTGAAAGCAGAAAGTCCAGTTAAAAGTTTATTGTAATGGCTCACAAGGAAGAAAATGAGTTTGAAGATGGAGTAAAGGAGAGAAGTGCTTTTAGAAAATAAAAGCAAAGGAAAATAGGCGTCAGAGGGACGAAAGTGATATTCTATAACCTGCTTGAGAGAGTCCTGTAGAACCATTATTCCAGACCAAAAAGTGCAGGAACAGCAGGTTTATTGAAGAAGATAAGTTTATTTTGGAGCATATTAAGATTAAAGAGTCTTTACAGATGGATGGTTCCTACAAGACAATATTTTATGAATGAGTGAAGAATTGTTCAGGGGGCCCATTTTATGATGCTTAGAATCCAGGTCAGAAGTGAATGTTTGAAGTGCCCAGTGCATAATATCTTCCTAGCATTAAGTGCTATCATTTGCATTCATGTATTTATGCATTCATTAATGAATCCTTTCAAGAGATTTTTGTAGATTTTCTTTAGGATATGCACTGTGGATGCATCAGTAAAGAACACAGTCCCAGCTCTCCACTATTTTAATCTGGTGGGGGATACCAAGAAGTAACATCACAATACTGTGTGACAGGAGTAGTTATTTTAGTGCCAGATGGGGGAACTAAACCTTCTCTTATTCATGTGTGTGTTGTGTGTAGCATGTGTATATTTTTGTGTGATTTATAGAAAATGTATGTTGAGTATGTGTGTTTTGCAGGGAGGCTTAGAAGGTACCTTATAAAGATACAGAACTTTTATAGAAAGTATACTCATTTAGAGACTTTACTGCCTATTTGTGTTGATGGAAAATGATTACTGAGTATTGAAACAGGGAATATCCAGTAAAAAGGAATTGGGAGATTTTCATCATTTTTCTCCTCCAAAATCCAATACTTCCGTTGTAACAACCATTTTTTTCTTTCATTAATATTGCTGTACAAAGTAATTACTGGTAATGTGGAAAAGATTGTGCAAGATGAGTTTAAGTTGATGCAGTCACTGAAATGTATGTTTTAAAAATAAAAACATATCAAGATTACTAAAGGACACACTGGCTACTGATCTAAAAATTAAAATTAAAACAAAACTCATCAAAAACAAATATAATTTTTCTAGCAGCACAAACGTTGTAGTATTTTATGTTATATGTTTTCATTTCTGTGAGATATGTGTTTTCAGAACTATATGTGACAAGTTAAATTTGAACAATTGAGTACAAAAAGCTTTTTAAGAATATCTTTCAAACTGAAGGAGGATACAAATATGGAGTAAGAGATTAAGAAGTGGAAAGAGGCAATTTGGATAACAAAACAGAGAAAATGAACAAGTTGATGGAATGGTTTAGGTCATATCATAAAGATTTTGAGGCTACTCCATTGTATGAAGTTTCTATAAGATCATAAACAAAGACTATTATAAAACACCTGGAGAATCTGTGAAGTAATTATCAACTGGAAAGGGAGCTAGAAATAGGAGGAGGAAGTTGTGATGATGATGGCTCAGATTAATGTTCCTATATTATTTATTTGTTCATTCTTAAATTTCTTTGCGTAATAATTTGGCAAAAGTGAAAGAATCCATACTACTCTGAGAACGAACTTTAGTTTTTATTTTAAACCTGCATAAGAGACAATCTAAAATTTTTGTTTTGCCATTAATTAATTTTTCTTACTAGAAACACTATTATAAAACATGATAACAAGTGGAAAAAACAATTTTTCATCTCTACATGCTTTATTTTTCCTTTTGGGAATAAAGTGAATGATTTTGACACCAACATTTCTGAACATTAAGGTAAAGGATCTTAAGATATCAAGGAAGGTAATTTGGAGCAGAAATCTGAAAACAAAGTAAGAATCAGTAACAACTTTAAAGTTAGGTTCTGTCTGAAAGTAAACTTCATGTCAGGTGAAATTAAACTTAGTATTTCAGTGAAAACCAATTATTTTAAAAAAGCATACTTAAAATCAATGGGGTAAATACAATGGTCTGGTTCATAATATTTATGTCAACTATAAACTACTTGTATTTAATAGGCTTATAACTTTTAGAAATACAGGCTTATAACTTATAGAAATATAAGGGAATTCAACAGCCAATTGTTTTAGATTCCTTACGTTGCAGATGGGAAAACTGAGACCCAGGGATATTAAATACTTCAGATAAGGTAGCACATCCGGTCAGTGACAGGATTAGGACAAAATCCAAACTCCTTCCCCTGTCCACTGCAGTTTCTGCTATAAAGCATTCGTTGAAGTTTAGGATATTTTTTATGAAAACAGGCCATAAAGCCAACCAAATTATTTCTAGTTATTTATAATGTAAATTATTTATCTTGGGGTTGTTATTCTACAGTCTTGCATAGTTTAAATAAAATGTTATGCATTTTATACTTCAGACATTTTATTTAAAGAAGGAAATATTTGTTTTAATTTTGCCACTGGCATCATCTAACGTTTAAAAACATATCCATATCCTATTCTTGGGATGTTAAGTCATAAAAAGAATAAAAGACATCACTCCTTTCTTTGTTAGCTAGTTAGTTGTTAGTATTTTCTGTCCTGAGTAAAACTCGATAGTGTTATTGGTGTAACATATAATAGCTTTGTCTTCTGATAGCAATCTGTTCCAATAAGTGACTTTTGGGTGTTAGATCAATAAATTCTTGGCTTTTTATCTATTTCCACTAAATTGAAAATTTTAAAGTAAATTTTAGATATTACTAAAACTAATCCTTTATTATAAATTTAATTTTCTGGTGTGTAATAAAAAACAAACAAAAACCCTATCTAAAAAAAGGTCACTGATCAGCACAATGGCTTTAACTAACAGGTTAAACTAATGATGTCAAAAAAAAAACCGGATAGTATTTTAAAAATAGAATCAGCCATCTGAAAAGAATGGTGTTTGGTTTGAGGTGAGATCATTGGAGATTATTATCGCTGCAGTGGCACTAACATATGCTGTGATGTGGGGTCGACCTTTGGTCATAAAGGAGCCCAAAGGAAGAAAGCTGACATCAAAGGGAAAGCAGGAGAATAATAGTTCAATTACCGGTGAAATTAGGAACCCTGGTTTTCAAAATGGCTCTTAATTGTACAAATTGATTTTTTTTTTTTCGAAGACAAAAGCTTGAAAAATGACATGTGGTTAGGCTCATGCAAAAAACTTATAAATAAAGGCATCTCTGTACATATTCTGTCTTCCTAAGTTAATATATTATTAAAATAATATTTGAATATAAATAAAAATATAATGAGTAAATATTTATATATTAAATATGCACTTACTTGATTGAGAAATACTAATACAGAACGCACCTATGAACAGATGTTGCCTTCTCTTCTTTTGGGCTTCCTGAAAAGAGCACTCCGATAAATTGAATGTAGCCTTTTAAATACAGTTCATTAATAAATGTTTCATTCATTATGACAGACAGTGGGATAGAAAAACAACGCTTGTTCTGTGCTTTGTTCATTGACAGCTAGTCAACGAAAAGAAGAGGAAAGTTCTGGCTTAATTCCCCCGAAAGTAAAAGGAACAGTAACTACATATAATATTCACATTAATATATTTATTTAAGTGGCTTATCCAATTACAATGATATACAGAAGTATGCATAAATATCCATGCATATGTGTGTAGATACAGAAGTACAATCAAAAATGATTAGTAGCCCATATTGAAAGGAAAATATATTTTATCTTGTCTTCAAATTAGAGAATTAGAACATTTCAAGAAAGTTGTACAGATAATTATAATCAGATTCAATCAGAATATGGATATAAAATAATAGGTTAAAATCGATACTTATTCATTTTTTTCTCATGTTCCACAAATATGTATTGAGAGCCTATTTATTTTTTGTCTTGCCCACAGAATATATACTAAAGGAAAGAACCGAAACGCTGTGCCTGCTTACAGCAGTGTGCCCTTCACTAACAGTGCCTAGATTACAGAAGGCATTCAATAAGCATTAATGAAAGAATGAATGCCAGGTACTGAACCACAGGATGAATGTATACTGGTAATTAAAACAAGTGTGGTCTGCAGCCTTCATGTCTAGTGGAAGGGGTGGGGATAAGATTATAAAATCAAATACAACAATAAATATTTAGTTACAATTGTTAAGTAATAGGAAGAAAAATGCCATTTTTTTCAGATTTGAAAATGTTACTCTTTGTTGATAATAAATCTTCATTACATTGTGTTAAAATATGTAATCTACAATGCTCACTAAATTACTTAAGTTTAGAATCCAAAGGAAAAAAGATAAAATGGAGTCTATGACTTTTCTGGCAGTTTACATTCTGGAATTAAGTATGTGAATTTTAATATGGTTACCCATTGTGACCTATTAGCATAAAAGGTCATTAGAGATTGCAGATGGTATAACACAGGAGCTACATTAAACATTTCAAATGTAAATGTCTCAACTTGAGTTTTCACACACAATCCAAGGAAGAAGTCTTAATGATCACTAAATTCAGATGTGTTTGTAAATGTTTTCATCTTTACAGTGATCTAAGACATTTTTTATATAAACTAGTTAATATTTAGAATTCCATCCCTTTCTCCACCTGTCTTGAGTTATTTATTCCAAAAGTGTTAAGTAGGAGGATTCACTATTTCAAGACTATAGACAAACCTTTGCTACAATCAATTCTGAATTGGAGAAACTAAAGAATTTATGAATTAATAAAATTATAGGAAATAATCAGTTCTAATATGAGGCATGTAATACGCTCTTTGACAACTTTATATTCTTCCTTGTATTTATTCCACTCTATTTTATCAAGAAAGGATGGAAAATATGCAAAATCAGATTTTGGAAAGAAGTACATTACAGAGATGATCACTCTCACTGCAGACAGTGCCTTCTTTTAGAAAGTTTTAAACATAACATTCTTTTAAAAAGCAAAGTGTTTCACATCTTTTAAAAGTTTTCAGAATTTATTTCTTTAATTGTGAAAGTATCTGTTCCATAAGGTGATCCATGTCCCACTAGGCCTTCATTCCTTGACTGAGGTATGCCATAGTAAACATATCCCTTAATCTACAAATTCAGTATTGTCCTGGATCACACTGAACACCAACCAAGTTCTATAGCACATAGTCACCTACTGAGAACTTTATCTTAATTTTTCCCAGTTATTTCCCGTCATTATTCTGTCTTGTATTTCATTTGTATTTCAGAAGGTAATATTATGGCATTCCCAAATGGATCTGGTGGTAGCATTTTTCAGTAGCTCAGTCCTTATTGATAAAGTTTCAATTACTTAGTTCCATAGAATACTACACAGCTCTTAAGAGGTATTGTTATGAAAAGATTTCCCAAGTGCTTAGGCAACCATTCATTATTAATTATTAATTATTAATTATTTTATTCAATACTTAATAGCATTTCTTGAATATTAACTTTGTGCTAGGCTCTGAGAATTCTCATTTAATTTAAGAGCAACCCTATTGGGGTAGATAAATGAGGAATTTGGTGGTTTTAAAGTAATTTACCAACAGCCATTCAGCTAGTAAATAGCAAATCTGGGACTCTAAACAGCATAGTGTTTTCCAACGTAAGCATGCTTAAGGACTGTGCTATGAGTAGATGTACATGTTGAATTACAGCCTCAAGAGGAGATATTTTATCTTAAATATGAATGAGTGAGTGAATCAGTACATAAAATGTATCTCAACAGCAAAGACAGAAAAAAATTATCAAGAAATGGTGGTAAATTTCTAATCTATAGATTGCTTAGTTTTCTTTTTCACATTTCGTTTTTAGCTTCGAATCAGGAAAGCAATTTGCTGAGCTTATGTATCAGAAGCACAGGCATAATACAGTCTTTATCTTTCCCCCAATATTAAGATTCTAAATATACATTAAAAATTGTCTTAGTTATATATTCTTCATCATGCAAATTTTGCAAGTTAACAGATGATATTTCATTAATGAATAAGTATTTATTCGATTATTATTAAATAATATGTATTTAATAATTTAATTTAATTATTATTAAATAAGTATGTATTTAATAATTGTGAACCTCAGCTTTCACTACTTTCTTTTTTTTTTTTTTTTTTTTCCTTTTTTTTGTCTTTTTTTTCGTGTCCGGCAACGGATCGCAACCCCCAGTGTCACGCCCGTACCAGACCGGGACCGGCAACGGGATCGCAAACCTCAGTGCTGCGCCTGCACCTCGCTCAGCCAGTGAGCGGGAACCGGTCTGTATGTGGGATCTGAACCCTCGGTGGGAGCGCCACCATGCTCCCAAGCGGCGCACTGTAGCAGTGCGCCACCGGGCCGGCCCAGCTTTCAGTACTTTCTAACACATCATGTTTATATCTCACTGCAGTCATCTGGGAAGTGCCATAAAATTATCTCACTATAAATAGTTCAATTGGTTACTTATTTGCCCTGTCTTAATTCAGTTATGAATCCCCTTAGTCTAACTCATGGGCAGCTTCTGCAGTCTACTGTCAGGGAAATAAAATAATATCATGAGGTAAGATGAAACTGCCCAATAATGAAACTATAACTAGCTTAGTATGTATTTGTACCTGTGCATACTTTCTGATTCAGAACCTTAGGATGAGTTTTTCTTGCCATTTCAAAATTAAGTTAAATCTCTCAAGAGTTTATACTGATGTTGTTTACATGAAAATAAGAAATATAATAAGTTCTTAAGGAATGAATTGTTTCTTTTCCAAGTAGAAAATCAAGAGGTTTTGTCCAATAAATAAGGACATATATGTTTTTCTGGTCATTTTGCCATTTTTTAACTGACACTACTGCTTTCTCAAGTCCTTTTTGACAGTGAATGAACTATTATGAGTTCCAGAATTGGCAGTGATTCAATAAAAATCTTTCTAACTGTCCTTAAACTGGCTATTCTAGGTTCCAAATAACAGATTTCATCTTAGAGTGAAGGAAGTACTTTTTGCTGTTATCCATACAATTAAGAGTTTTAAAGAGTTCAGTGAATTTCCCAATTTAGAGAAATGTGGGAAATGCTACATGATTGAGCTACGAATTTGTCCAGGACCCATGTTGTTTAATTATTCATAACTTTAATTGTAGCACACATTACAATTTATTTTGCATCCATGGATTATTAATAGAATGCTCTTTTAATAGGATGTTCATCACTGAGAAGTAGTTTTCTTTGTTTTCCTTTCCTATAATTAAAACAAGATTTATAGAGAGAGTATAGAGAATCAATCCATCCTCGAGAGTGATACTACCTGGCTTGAAACCCCAGCTCCTCATTCCTAGCTATGTAAACCTTGGGCAAGTTGCTTAAACTTTTCAGGTGTCAGTTTCTTCCTCTGTAACATGAGGGTCACAGAATACTTTAGATGGATGTTGTGAGGAAAAAATAAGTTCATCTATTTTAAATACTCACAAAAGTGCCTGGTGCATAAAAAAAAAAATCAGTAAGCTTTAGCTAGCTTTACTATTCTCTGTATAGACTTTTTTAACAAACTCAAACAAAAGCTGCTGAAATTAGAAACAGGCACCGGAAGCTGTGGTACTCTTATATCAAAGGCAATGGATGAATCCCATTTTAAAATGTAAAAACATAAATAAATAAAAAAGTAAAAATCATAGGATAATCATGAAGGTGCAGAACAATTAATATATGTGGATATTTGGCTCTTTTAGTATTTTTATGCTACAGTTTCTAAATAAAGCATGAGGCTTTCAACAGCCCAGAAAGGAGTTTAGAAACAGATTATAAACCATCAATGTTGTTAACAATGTAAAATCTACAGACACCTAACTGAAATTGAAATGAGGGATGGAACAGATTTCAAACTGATCTGAAGATTAAAATAACAAGAAAATAAGTGGAAAATAATCTTTTAAAGAAAATTGTTTGTGTGACTTTTTCGTTCTTAACCATTTTATAAGGTTTCAAAACACTTGTCTTTTAACTTATTACACTGTTAGTTTAACAGTCACAATAGCATGAAACTTTTGATGAAATAATGTTTTTCCAGATTTAAATTTTAATCATATGTATCATTGAACGTCACTTTTATTATTAGATAGTGATTTTCAAGCAAGTGAATACACTTTAGTTAAAATTTAGACATTTTAAGGGAAGGATGAGAGAGGTAGATTTTGCCGACATATACCGTATTAGGAGAAGTAATCAGATGAGTGTTTTTGTTTTGTTTTAGCTTTCATAACCCCAGAAGTAAGTGAAGAAATTAACAGATTATAAAGTAGGAACTATACTTATAATTTTTCTTCTGGAATAACACATGAAAATTTGTCATATTAAAAGAAAAATACCATCGTAATAAACTACCGTGTGGCTCACTTGAAATGAGTGGAAGAATCCAAATAACTCTCAAAAATCACCCTCGTGCCTTAGCTGCATATTAACTGCCATATCCTAAGACTTTAAATATACCTTCATTTTATCTCATTTTCTCCAGCCAACCCTTCCCCTCTTTTGTTTTTTGTTTCTACTCTTTAAATTTCATTTGTGTCCCATCTCCTCTTTTATTTTCAATTTCTTCACCCAATTATCCCTTCTTCTTAGGAGAAAGGGATGTCGTAAAAGCCCTTTTCTACATCCTCCTCTTACCTGGTCTTTCTGCTGCCTTTAACAACACCAGTGCTCCCCCCACGCACTACCACATTCAATTGAAATTGATACCTTTAATTATCTCCATAACCAACTGCAATGGTATTAATAAAATGTAAGTTAAGCAAGTTAGCATCAGAAGCAGCTCTTTTATTCTTCCACCAAATTAAAATAAATATAACATTTATTACCCACTAAAATACCAGAGAAAGGCAAATATCTACTTATGGAATCATTTTCAAATGTTCTTAACTTGAAGCTAATTATCAATTCTTATTCCAGCATGTCCAGGCTGACTTTTCAGCAACTCCAGATGTGAGATATAAGGCAATGCACCATATATATTTTATTCATGTTTTAAAAATCAGTGATACATTTATGAAACAGGTTTGAGAGGACTAATTATGTCAAGTAAGAAAAAGTAGGTAGATGTGGCTGACATTTCTTGGAAGGCTCTTTATTAAATGTAAGAAACCCAAATGCAGTTAGCTTTTCATTTAATCAAGTAGTGTTTCCAGTATAAATGAATGGCCATTGAAGCCTTTATATCCTGTACTTTTTCTTAAATGCTTCACTGAATGTTTAATATTCTGGCATCCCATTTCGGACCTTCTTTTAAAAGAGTCTTTCATAAAACTTTGGACAGAAACCTGCTCTAGATGATCACGTGGAGAATTGTACAAAAGAGAAAATTATAAAAGCTCAGTGTTTCTTGGTTGCTTAAGTTTTTTCTTTTTTTTTTTTACAAGAAAAAAATGAAATTACTCATTGACCTACATTTGCTTATAGATCCTACATAGTTGACAATTTATATAAAAGTTGACATAAAACCATTGTATAGTAAGTGAAAAAAGACCTAGACAAGTCTTAATTTTAAAATTAAGCCAACAAACTTTTAGCCTAGATAATAAATGTATTTAACACGTTCAAAATAATTTCACCTCACATTCCATTTACAATTATGTAGATCAATATGCCCATCCAGAGCTATTGTGACTCTTAAGAGTCTTTGGTAGTTTCCAGGTCTAATTCAGTTTTAGCCACTTATCATATTTAGGAGGCAAACACTGGGAGGGTAAAATTGGGTTTCAAGAAGTAATATGAGGCATATAAATGACTCTGATAACAGGCCAGGGTTGGTCTATAGCTTTTTTTTTTTTTTTTTTTTTTTTTTTTTTTTTTTTTTTTTTTTTATTTACTTCTTCCCTCCTTTCCCTGGCAGCAATAATATAGAGTTTGCCATTGAATAGTAAATTTTCTCCAAAGTTGCTACATTAGAAGCACAGATTAATTACTGAATTCTTTTTAATCATGGGTTTTTCCTATTTGGCTGAAATACTTAATCAAACTTAGGGATGCACAAAGAAGCAATATCTCAACACATCAGAGTAACAACTAATATTGCTAAAAAATACAAACTTACCCTAATGAGAAAACTCAAAACCATACATTCTAATTATTTTTTGGCTAACATTTATTGTT
Source organism: Galeopterus variegatus (assembly GCF_000696425.1). NCBI lineage: Eukaryota > Metazoa > Chordata > Mammalia > Dermoptera > Cynocephalidae > Galeopterus > Galeopterus variegatus. The sequence goes on along the minus strand of NW_007728853.1, from coordinate 10,011 downwards.
TAAAGTGAGAGGAACAGACAGTTAAGTCTTTTTTCTTTTCTTTTTTATTAATTTTCTATCTCATTCATTTGTCATGGGAATTATTTAATGAGAAGTAATCAAACCCCTGGTCAAGAATATTGTAGAATTTATTTTAGGACAAGATGGATAGATAAATTTGATAATGTTCATGGAGAAGATCTCTAAGAGGTAACTCTCTTGGACACTACAACACTAAAATTTCAAAAAGGCAAAAAACAAACAAACAAACAAATAAAACCCAAACAATGTGTTTTCTCTTCAGCAACGATTTGTTTACAGCCCCAAACTTTATATCCCAAGCTGAAAAGGGAAGGTTGACTATGCAACAAATTTATTTAGCATTTGGTTTGGCCTGCTTTTTTTTTCTTTTTAATTTTCAGAAGTTACATGAAAATGAAAACAAAGAACAAAAATGAATGCCCCCACCCCCATCTATGTATGCTTACCAAGCTGCAGGGTCTGATGCATACCTTTGAAATAGTAAATTATAGGGTACTGTGAAAGAATCCCCTGCAGGTAATAATCTTTGCAATTGAAGTTAAAGTCATGTTTTAATCTCCTATTTAAGCAAAAATCATGAATCCTAATATGTATATAACAAAACATCAGGGCCTAGCAGAGACTATTTAATGAGACTCTATCAGCTCACTGTATGCAGTGTAGAATACTAGAAATAATTTTAACATGAGAGTGGAGACCTGGGTTCTGTTGATGAGTAGGTTTTTAAATGTTTTTCACTTTTATTTCTCCATCAGTGAAATCAGGAGATTGGAATAGATTATCAGTAAATTCCCTACCCATTCTAAAGTCCTATCTCTGTAACTTTAACTTTCTAGACCCAAGTGAGTAATAGGTATATGAATATAAAAGTGCATATAAGCACACATATGTAAATAAAGTATGTATATAATGACAAAATGAGAGCACAAGCATAGAAAGTCTTTGAAAATAAAGTAGTCAATGATTATCAGTTTATAAAATTTTAACAAGGTGTGTTTATTGTTTTAAAAATAAACATTTTATATTTTCTGACGTGTCAAGAACTTGTTTCTTCTAAGAAATGATTCTAAGACATGGTGTATTTTTGAAGTTTTAAAAGTTTTTAGTGAGCTGCACAAATAAAGTCTATTTGAACACTATATGCCAACATTGTGAATCAAAAATGTGAAGCTGTTTTACATTTCAGAGTTGCACAGTAATAAAAATCATCCCTATATCCATTAAATGTAACATCTTTACACAGGAGAGCACTGATATGAAGATCTTTAGAAATTTGAAGAGTTTAATGATAACACTGAGTACTTAGAGTTTGTTATTCATGATTGTTGTGCTGTCTACGAGTATAATTACGAGTATTTCATGTTCTCTTATTTATTATTCTTTTATGCATTTGTGTCACAGTGTGGTACAGTGAGCAGAAGTCCAAAATATAATTAAAATGTGAAAAAACCTTTACAATTCGGACATAGTGTTCGGGTTTTGTTTGTATTTAATACCACTTTCTGCTCAGCAAGTAGTAGAAAGTACAGTGACTTTTCAAAGTTATGTAGTCAGTCTTTGAATTATTTTGAGAGGGAAACTTTTTAAGGGTTGTATTTTATCTACATTTTGTCTGTTTCTGCTTTCATTCTTGTCTTCACCTTTCTAACACAAGATGAATTTTTTTATGATAATCTATAATAGCATTTTGAACTCACATGTGAAATACTCTACTGCTGTCTTTTTGTTAATTCTCTCTATAAGCTTAATATTTCTTGTTATGATTTTATGAAACTCATTGCTTTATAATGAGAAAACTTATCTAATAATTTCCATTAATTTTTTTTCACATTTTTGAGGTTTGTCTGCATACACAGACTTGATAATGTTTTAAAATTTACATTAGTTGAATAAATATTTTTAAACTGTCAGTTAATAAAGTAGTCTTTGGTTTATTCAGTGAACATATTTAAATGTGCTTATGGTTTTCTGTACAGAATTGGGTGTGGTAAAGGGTACTAGTCTATAGGCAAGAAATCTGGTTACTAATTCTAACACTGCTACTTTCTTTAATTGCTATGTTATCTTTGACAGCAATAAGTAACCTGACTTTCAATTTTTTCATGGCAAGCCATGTAAAAGGTACCTCATTACTGCAGTATTCAAGCATGGACCAGAAAATTATTATGGGAAATCATGTAGGAGAAATATAAACACTACATACATGATTATATTATATAATATTTAAGGTTCCTCACAGTTTTGAATGCTTATTATCCTATATACAGACTTATTAATTATCCTTTAGATGTAGACCATCATATTTCAATTATTGAGGACAAATTTCAAATTGTCTTTAGAGATGTGTGTGGGCATGCCTGTGTGCAGGCAAGTAGGATGTAAGTTTGACCAAGCATATACTTCACTATTTTATACAGAAAATACTTACTGAGTACCTACCATGTGTCTGGGAGTGTTGTAGGCACTTGGGTTACATTAGGCAAATATACACATGTGCATACCCAAGTGTCCACACACACAAATTATTTAGATGACAGAAAGGGATAAGTGCTATTGAAAGCAAAGAGCAGAGTAAAGGGGAAAGGGATCAAGTGGCATTTTTTTTAACTAGATGGTTAGAGTTGGCCTCATTGAGAAAATGGCACCTGAGCAAAGATTTAAAAGGGTTCAGGGGATTGACCAAGCAGATAACTGGAGGACAACATTCCAAGAAGGACTTATACCAATGCAAGCTCTTAAAGTATAAGCATGACTGATGTGCTCACTGAATAGTAAGGAAGTCAAGTGTCTAAATACAAATGAGTAAGGGGACTATCAGGTCAGAAAGGAAGTAGACCCTGATCCTGTACTCACTGTAGAGCCTTGCTGATGCATGTAATGGCTTGAGTTTTACCCTAAGATAGGAACTATTAGAAGATTTAGAACAGAAGAGAGACTTTATCTGACTTACATTTTATAAGGATCACTCTTCCTACTATGTTGAAAATAGTTTGCACATAGATAGTAGGAAAACCAGTTAAGAGATAATTACAGAAATCCAGGAGAGTGATAATGACTTGGTATCAGGGTGGTAGCAATGGACATTTTGAGAAATAGTTGGATTCTGCACATATGCTAAGATATTGCAACAGAATTTCCAACAAATTGTGTAAGGGTGTAAGAGAAGGGAAGAATCTAAAATGAAGACAAGATTTTTGTCTCAGCAACTGAAATGATGGAGTTGCTGTCCACTTAAATGAGAAATGTAAAAGACTCTTGAGTGTAATAAGTTTGTAGGGGCCAAGAGGAATGAGACTTCAGTTTTGGGCATGTCATTGTGGAAATATCTGTTTGACATTTCAATGGATTTGTCATATAGGTAGTTGGATATATGAGTTTGAAGTTCAGAAGACATGTCTGGGTAAGAAACGTAAATTTGGGTGACATGAGCATGTAGCTGCTATTAAAAGCCGTATACTGATTGAGGTCATCAGGTGTGGATGTAGGCAGTAAAGAGAAGAGAGTAAAAAACTGAGTTCTAGGGAATTCCAACAGTAAGAGGTTTGGAAGAGGAGGGGGAAAAAAAGGAATTTGAGATGGAACAATAATGTGGTTAAAGGAGACCCAAGAGTGTGGTGTCCAGGAAGCCAGGTGAAGAAAGTTTGTCATGGACAATATACTTCATGTTGATAAGCCAAGTATCGTAAGAATTGAAAAGTGAGCATTAGACTTAGCAATTTGGAGGTCATCAGTAATCTTAACAAAAATAGTTTTGATGTAATGAACGATCAGTGAAAAAACTTACTCAGAAGGATTAAGAAGGATAAAAGGAATGGGATTGGTGTTACTGAGTGTAGTCAAATCTGTCAAGATATTCTGCTTCAAAAGGGAGAAGATAATTGGAGTTATAGCTGATTATTGAAATGAGGTTTAAAGAAAAATTATTTTTAAGATAGTATAAAAATAACATTTTTACTGGTGGTGATTATCTTGACTACATAAGGAAAAAATAATGATGAAGAGAAAAAGGGATAATCCCAATGTGTGTTCTTGAATAGGTGATAAGGGATTTATTAATGCACAAGGGAAGGTTTTAAAGAGGATGAAATATTATTTATGTCCAGAAACTTGAGGGAGAACAGAGTATATGGGTTCAATTGTGGGTAGATATATGTAGCTAGGAGAGGTTCTGGACATTCTCTCTGGTTGCTTCAATTTCTTGGTGGAGAAAGAAGCAAAGGCACCAGTAGGGAGTATTAGAATGGAGGTATTGAAAGTTTAAGAAGAAAGTAGAAGGTATGAAATGGTCCTCTAGGCTAGTGGAAAGTACATGGACTAGTGAAATATATTGTGAGCATCCTTAAAAGTCCTATAACAGTTTGTAAAATTGAATTTAAAGTGCAGTAATTCAGAATTGTGTGTTTCTGTGTGCATCTTTAGTTGCACAGGTGCAAATGTTGATGGGGCAGACAGTTAGATTTAAGCAGGATTGTCTTTTAGCCTAGTAAAGGGGGTTGAAGGACACTGAGAAGTGTGTAGGATCGACTGACTGAAGGTCCTCATGGGATCAAATGATTGTTAGAGTTGAGATACTAGAGCAAGTGAACTGGAAAGATAGGAGATGATTGATGATCAGGGACCTGGATGCTTGAATTATGATGATTATGGGAGTATGGGCATTACTGGTAATGAATAGGTCTAGAAATGATCTGAAGTTGATTGGCTGAGATAAGACAGAAGACAAGATGTTTAGAAGAAAGAAGGTCAAGAATTAAGAGCCAGATTTTAGGAAGCATTATATATATATTGAAATTGTCAATAATTAAATCAGAGGTCATATTGGAGAGAATGGCAAATAGGCAGGAGCTAAAATAGTTGAGAAACAAAGAGGAGTTAATTGCAAGGTCATTAAATGACTGCAGCTATGAAGGTAGTGAGCAATATAACCTGATGACAGGAGCCTGAAAGCTAGGATTTACAGAGAGGAGTGAGGGAGAGTGGTATAGAAATGATCCTAACAATGAAAGTAGCCATCTGTCAATGTGACCTCATTAATAAAAGGCCATCTCTTAGGTGGTTTTTAAAACTTTATTATATCTACCGTAATGTAGGATCTCACTAAGCAATGATAACTATTTGACTTGTTTGTTGATATTTAGAATGGGGAAGTAAAGTGTATCAAATACAAGATGTCATGAAAAAGTACACTGATGAGAAATTCTAGAGAGAATTATGTATTAGAGAGAATTAGTATGAAAGAGGATAGTAAGACAGATGTGGTTTCCAATTGTTGCTCTGCCATTTATAAATTTAGTTCTTCATCAAGGTGTTTTATCTCTGAAATGGGGATAAAAATAGCTATCTCAGAGTTTTGAGGGATAACTACAGTGATGTATGTAAAACACCTGGCACAGAATAAGAATTTAATTAATGTTAGTTGCTCCCTCAGAGTAGAGATTCAAATATTGAATGTATTTACAGGGTACTGTAACAAAGATAGACTTCTGAGGTACATAATTTCTATTTCTATCACCACTGATAAATGATTCATGAACTCATTCATACACCAACTGTGTGTTATTTCAGGGTCTTGAGAATGCGTTTGTGGACTCTTATTTTCTTTTTCAGCTTCTGGCTTTATATTACTCATTATAACACCTAAAGTGAGCCATAACCAGAACAATAAAATCTGGACATAATCATTCTCTTTTATAGTGAATACTACAGCAAGTGTTAATTTTTTGTTTTAATTTAAATAATTAAGTATTTAAAATATTTTATGAATAATAGAAAGTATATAATTGAATGAATATAATCTGACAATTTAAAAGACAATACGTTTTCTATTAAAATCTAATATACTCATGTTGAATGAATATTATTAAATAATTATAGTTGCTTATATAGAGAATTTGAAAGAGCATTAAGATATATCTCCAGTCCTGCATGATGAATGAGGGAAGTAAAAAATGATCCAAGAAAAACAAGAATACCCTGTGAAGTGGTATATTGGGGTGGAAGGAGTAGCTCTGTTCCGTATAGAGGCATCCAGACCTCTGCCGTCCCCTAGGATCTCTTTGTCCATGTAGAATCCTCTGCCTGTGGCTAGTAGAAAAGTACAAAGAAGGAGAGTGCATAAAGGATTTAAGTAGTTTTCAGGATCAGGTTGCAAAGTGGGGCACATTATGTTTGCCTGCATGCCACTGGCTAGAACTAGTCATGTGGCCCACCCAGAGGCAAAGAGGCTGGGAAATGCAGTCTCTGTGCCCAGCAAGAAAACTCATGCCTATGGATGAACTAGCTACTCCATTCCAGAATTGATGCATTACTAGATGCTAAATTAGAAGTTAGGTGTGGACTCTCTGGTGATATAAAAATGTAGACAATGGATAGATCATTTTAAGCCATCTGGCTACAGGATAGCCAGGTAATGCTTCACCTGGGAAACCTTCAGAGTAGGACTTGAATGACACATGAAATGTGGTTCATCACAAAAACGTGGTGTACATTTTTCAGGGAACAAGTAACAGTGAGAGTAGGAATGGACCTGTCGTATATTCCAGCAGTGGAATTAGTCTGAAAGGGAAGTAAGTTTTAGTTACTGAGACATAGGAAGTTCTCATATATAGATGGTAAATATAAGTTGGGCCAGACTAAGGTCTATATTGTGTACCAGGATAAGAAAGTGTGTGGTTATTTGGATACTATCTTTTCAGTTATGTTATTTTAAGCCATAAGTAAAATAATGTTGAAAATATATTTAATTCCAAGGTTTATAGCAAATGCACAAATGCAGGTGTAATACTGAGTTATACAGTATGAATATTTTTATTTTATATAAACCTGAATGGAGAACCATTTTCAGATGATATTCAGAGTTGCTTCTTTTTATAGAAAGCAATGTATAAACATATGTATGTGCACATGCAAATGAGCATTTATGCATATTGCCATGCAAGGATTTAGCACCTCAACTATCACTCTAGACATCACTGATAGATCCGTAAGATCTTTAGAGTCAGAAAAAACTTTTGAGGTAATGTTGTAAGCAGTCAAATGATTTTTCCAAGGAATCACAGTCAATCCTAAATCTAAATCTATATTCATGTCTCCTAAATTCTAAGGTTCAAATTGTTAGGAAGGAAATCATATTTCCTGTTGTCTTAATTATGGCAACTAACGTGTGCATGTCTTACAAAGAAAGAGTCTTGACTAGACTGTCTTATTATTTTGAAAAATAGCTTACTTTAGCTTAATAGTTTATTTTGTCCTATTTATGGCAACCCCCTCAAAAAAACTAATATGACACACAAGTGAATACACATTAGCAAACAAATTATTTAGAACAGACTATACTGCCTACTCAGAACAGAACCAGACATGATAAAGTAAATAAGAACAGATTTTACCATAATGACAGCTCAGGTGCTTAGGATTCTACTGAAATGCAGGAAACATTATTCATGGAACAAAGAAAGACAACTAAAGACAACAGTTTTAAAGTAGCATCTTCATATTTAGTTTCATATTGAATTTTTTTATAGTTTCCATTTATTGAACAGTCTCTGATTTAAAACCTCACATGAAAATGGGACATTTTTATTATGTCCATTTATTTTTATTTTTTTGAATTGGTAGTAATTTTCTTTTTATTTTTTTGAAGACATGAAACATGGGATTGCAGGTATACCATTGACATGATGATTTCCATTCCTTTCGGTATATACCCAGCATGGAATTGCTGGATCCTATGGCAATTCTATCTGTAGTTGTTTGAGGAACCTCTGTACAGTTTTCCATAATGGCTGCACCATTTACAGTCTCACCAACGGTGTGGGAGGGTTCCCATTTCTCTGCATCCTTGCCAACACTTGTTATAGCCCATCTATCTGCAGTGAGATGATATCTCAGTGTGGTTTTGATTTGCATTTCTCTGATGCTGAGTGATGTTGAGCATTTTTTCATGTGTCTGTTGGCTATTTGCATATCTTCCATTGAGAAATGCCTATTCAATTCCTATGCCTGTTTTTTAAAATCATGTTATTTAGTTTTTTTACTGTTAAGTTGTTTGAGTTCCTTGTATATTCTGGGTATTAATCCTTTGTTGGATGCATAGTTTGCAAATAAATAAGTTACTTGCAAAACAAAATGGTAGCCCAGGGGCTGGCCCGGTGGCGCACTGCTACAGTGCACCGCTTGGTAGCTCCCTCCGAGGGTTCGGAGCCCACATACGGACTGGCCGCTCACTGGCTGAGTGAGGAGCGGGGCAACACCGAGGGTTGCGATCCCGCTGCCGGTCCCAGTCCGGTACGGGCGCGACACTGAGGGTTGCGATCCATTGCCAGTCACGAAAATAGACAAAAAAAAAAAAAAAAAATGGTAGCCCAAAGGAAAGATTGGTCAGCCAGATCGGAGAGAAGCCCTTGTAAAGGAAGAAATGTTGAGTTGATCTTAAAGTATGAGTAGATCAAAAATTAAAAAAGAAATGAGCAGAAATTTCTCTAATCTTAAAACCAAACCAAACCTAACCACAATGTATAACTTTTTGAAAATATTTGTGAGAGAATTCCTTTGGAAAACCAAAAGAATATAGTCCAGAAGCCTAAAATTTAGGAGAATTTGTTTGATAAAAAGTGCTAAAATTTGAGAAATGAGTGATTAATTGGTCTCTTCAGCCCTATTTGAACATAATTGATCATATAGTGTTCATCTGGTGGTATGTTTGTCTACCACATAAGTAGTAAGATTAATACTTCTGTCAAAAAAACAATTTTTTTTTAACCAAAGTCTGGATTTTTAAAAATTGTGGTAAAATACATACAGCATAAAATTTGCCATCTTAACAATTTTAAGGGTATAGTTCACTGTTAAATATATTCACATTGTTGTGAAACCAATCTCCAGAACTTTTTCATCTTGCAAAACTGAACTTCTATACCCATTAAACAATGCCGTTTCTCCTTTTCCCAGCCCCTGGCAACCACCATTCTGCTTTCTGTTTCTATGAATTTGACTACCCTAGATCTTATATATCAGTGGACTGGCTTATTTCAATTAGCACAATGTCCTTAATGATCATCCATATTATAGCATGTGTCAGAATTTCCTTCCTTCTTAAGGCTGAATAATATTATGTATATATTGCATTTCGGTTATGCATCTATCTGTGGATGAACGTTCAGTTGCTTCCACTTTTGGCTATGGTGAATAATGCTGTTGTGAACAGAGGTATACAAACATCTCTTTGAGACCCTGCTTTCAATTCTTTTGGATATATGCCCAGAAGTGGGATTGCTGAATTATATGGTAATTCTATTTTTAGTTTTTTGAGGAACCATATTTTTTCCATAGCGATTGCACCATTTTACATTCCCACCAACAGTGCATGAGAGTTTTAATTTCTCCACATCCAACCCTTGTTATTTTTTTTTTATGTTTTTCTGACAGTAGACATCCTTATGGGTGTGACCTGATCTCTCATTGTGGCTTCGATTTGCATTTTTCTGATAATTAATTAGTGATGTTGAGCATGTTTTAATATTCTTGTTGACCATTTGTATATGTTCTTTGGAGAAATATCTATTAAAATCATTTGCCCATTTCTTAATTGCATTATTTATTTTTACATTGATGAGATATAGTATTTCTCTATATATCCTGGATACTGAACCTTTATCAGATACGATTTGCAAATATTTTCTCCCATTTCATAGGTTTCCTTTCACACTGTTGAATGTGTCTCAAAGATTTTTGCTTTGAATGAGTTCAAAAAAAAATCTAGTAGTTGAGATTCGTGGAATAAGGAAGAGAAGTCTTTGTCCTGGAAAAAAATAAGAGCAAGAGTTACTAATTATTTATATTCATTTCTATTTTAAAATATTAGTTATTAACTCTCATCTTTGCAAGGATGAGATCATAACCTTTAAGTCCCTAAGCCCAGAAAAGATTATAAAGGTTCCATCATGGCGTCAATGCAGTTGTCTCTTACTCTGCTCGTTGAGTGAAGAAAAT
>NW_007728852.1:262688-275298 GCF_000696425.1 Galeopterus variegatus | reverse complement strand
ACTCTCTTATAGGTGGCTTCATGCTTTTCTCTTGCTATTTTTAGGATTCTCTCTTTGTCTTCGACTTTTGTTAGTTTGACTACAATGTGTCTCAGAGATGTGGTGGTGGCTGAAGCTGCATGCCCCTTTCTCCTCTGTATACCACCCTGCTTGGTTTTTGTGTCCAATAGGGTCCTCACCAGGCTCCCATTGTCCTCCTGCAGTCTCCCACCTATGCTATCCCCAGTACTCGGCTGTCCTTTCCTTGCTCTATCCCTTTCTGTGGGAGGATTGTGTGTTGGGCACCTCTAGTCTGCCATCTTGATCCAACTCCTCCTATTGAATGTTTTTAATCAAGAATAGGAATTGAATATTATCAGATGACTTCTGAGTATCTTTGGATAAGCTCCCATGATTTTTCACTATTGAGCTATTAGTAAAGTGAAACATGTTAATAGATTTCCTAATGTCACATTATCTTTTGATTATTCCTGATTTAATTCCTTGTATGACTTGAACTTGGACATTGATTTTTAGTAGGCCATTGCATTCTCACATTTTATATAAGATCAGTATCTAGAAGTTAAATTTATCTGTCATAGTAATATTTAGTTTGCAAATGTCCAGCATCATAAAAAGAATTGAAAGTTTTACTAATTTTTTTTATGTCTTGAACATGTAAAACAGCGCTGACATTAACCTTAAGAGTTTGGCAGATATCTTGTGAAGTTTTTTGGGATACTTTATTATGAAAAATAGATTCTATTTATTATCTGTATCTGTGCTTTCTACTTTAATTTCTCTATTTTGATTTTTTTTCCCATAGCAATCTTGTAAAAGGCAAAATTAGATCCTGTCGCTTTCTTCTCCGAGATCCTTGTTTTTTATATCTTCAGGTCCTGACATCTGGGGTAAAATTGGCACTCCTTCCCCTGTTCTGAATCCATCTCTCCAGACTCACCTGCTATGGCACTCCCAACAACCCTCTTCTATTTCAAAATATGCTTCTGCCGCAGGTTTACTTCTACTTCTTCTTGGGTCATATTTGGTCACTTATACTTTTTTATTAAAACATCATTTCATTTGGACTTTCAAATATATTTGCATAGTGTTAAACAAAGTACACTAGTTTCTTATTCTTTTTATTTTCTTCAGATTTGTTTTTATTTTCCCATTTAATTTCTTATTTTTGTGTATTTACATAGATGTCTTTTTTCCTAATTAGGGTAGTTTACAATTCTATTTTACTTTATTTTTTAAGGAACCACCTCTTGAATTTATTTGTTTTACCATTTTTCCTTTTATTATGTTTTTCTTCTCCCCTCCCCCCAACTTTGTTAATTCCTTATTTCTGCTTTCTATAAATTAATTTTGTTGTTATTTTCCTACCTTCTTGAATTGCATCTTTAATATATTTAGTTTTATTCTTTATCCTTTATCAGTGTAAGCAGAAAGGCTATGACTTTTCCTCTGAGCACTGTTTGGATTTTAAAATCTGTTCTTACTTTTAAAAAATTTTTCCGTGTGTTTGTATGTGAGTGATGTTCTCCTTTGGATAATCTGATTTTATTTCTCTGTTGTTATTTTCTAGTGCTTGTTTTTAGGGCTATAACTTTACATTGTATATTTAATCCATAATTTCTTTAGACAGTAGCTTTTGACTCCTGTTTGTAACAGTGAAAATTAATATATTTTCTCTTCATCCTATTCTTTCATTTCCTGTACATTATAAAACTTGTATCTGGTTATATTATTCTTTCTTGCTGTTTTTACAATAGTTACCAGTTTAACTACACTTCTTATATCTTCATTGTTTTTATCAGCTGTATCATTCCAGGCACCTGTAACAGATGAGAAAAATCAGCACATTTACAATACTCTCAACTGTCTCTCCTTCCCATTACAATCATTTTCTTTATTTAATTTCTATATTTTCAGGCATTAAAATTGTTCTAATGTGTTCTATAAATATAATTCTCACATCTATTTATGTTAGTTCTTCAATTTAATGACTTTAATTTTTTACTACTTTTCTCTTTTTCACAATCTCTCCATTTCTTGGTTAGTTGAAATTTATCTTTTGGTACTTTCTTCAAGAAAAAATGAATGATATTTATATTTCTTGAATCTTTCCATGTTCAAGAAATGGTTTTCTGTAGTATTTATGCCCACATGATAGTTTAGTTGGATATAAAATTCACAGATTAAACATTTTTCATTTGAGGACTTTATAAATATTGTTTTACTAATTCTCACATTGAATATTTTTGTGGAAAAGTCTGTAGTTAGCATAATATTTTCCCTTCTTGTTAGGTGGGTTGATATTTTCTTTTGGCTATTCTAGTGCTCCTTTTTCTCCAGGTCATCTTCTCTTTTTGGAATGTTTCCTTAAATTTCATCTTTTAATACTTTTTCTGTTCTGATTGTTTTGTACTCATCTTCAAGGAAACCAATTTTGATTTGTCCATTTCTGGTTAATTTTGCTTTCTTTGTAAAATCTTGTCTTTCATGTTTCTCACTGTGCATTCTCCATTGTAATCATTCCAGTATAGTCTTCTTTTTCTGAGTCTTGCTTCATCTTCTTCTGTTTTCTTCTTGTATATCTTTTATCTTCATCTTCTATATCACCATATCTTTCCTAAATTTGTATAGTCTGCTTTGGGCTTTTTAATAGTTTCATAATATAATTGAGTTCATGCATGTTTCAATGGGATTTTTACCTGCTTAGTGATAACATTTTTCTAGTGAATGTTCTTTGCACATTTTTTCTTTCCAGCCTAATTCTTTTTTCTGTAGTACTTATTATTGATCCTCAGCTAGATTGTTTTTAATTCTATTCTTCATTTTCTTTTTTTTTTTTTTTTTTTTTTTCATAAGACAGTTGTTGGGTTGCTAACAATTCTGAGTCCATTTCCTTCACTTTACCTCACCCATTGATTGCCTCCTACAAAGTTGGTGTGTCTGTGTGGTTTTTCACTTAGCTTTCTTTCTTTTGCTATTCTGGTGCCATGTGAGGTCCAGAAAAGCTGATGCTAACTGCTCCTTTAACTCATTCTACCTGTCTCAGTGATGTGATTGTTGGTTTTGCCCATGAGTTTTTGCCATTTACCTTGAAGAACTGTGTGTGTGTTTTTTTTTTTAACATAGCTTGAGTATAGGCATCATTTCCCCCAGCTTCCCCACATTCTTGTATGATTTTCACTGCATGTCAGCCCCCGATCAGATCTTGTGGTCTATGTTTAAATACACTTGTCAAGAACTGTGAGAGGCCTGAGATTTCGCCCTACTTACAAGCTAGTCAGTTAGTCTGACACTGTTTCATGGATGTTGGCAGAAGACACCAGGTTCCTGGGTTAGAGATTCAGGCATAACATGAGCATCATGTTTGCATTAATTCACTTAGTACCTTCATTCCCACCAGGGTCATGTGGAGTGGCCCAAGTGAATGTTGTGCATGCACTGGGTTTGAACCCAGATCTTTGATAATGGGTTGTAAGCATGCCTGCCTTTGCTTCAGAGGGAGACACTATCTCTAACTTCCAAGGCTGTTTGCTATACGAAAGATAGCTCAGAATGAAGGCAGTCAGTGTTTCTGCTTACAAAATATAGGAATGTGATACTAACAGACAAATGTCTCCACAAAATAGTGTCTCCTAGTTTTGTTAAAGATAAAATTTGCATTTTAAAATTATCTTTGCTATTTATAGTGATTCTGAGAAGAAAACAGGGCAGAGATAACTTTACTTTGCTATCTTAAAACTGAAAACTGACCAACACTGTCTTCTTAAAAATATGTATTTAAAAAATATATTTAAATATATTTTTAAAAACATAATTAGAACCATATAATTTTTTATAACTTCTTTTTTTGGCCTAACATATTATGCCCATTTTCATGTTTTTAATTATTTTCTAAAATCATTTTTTAAAAAAAATTCTGGTTTGTGAATTTGTCATTTTTATTTAACTAATTTACTATTGTTGGACATTTGGGTTGTTTCTAATTTTTTTTTTTTTTTTTTTTTTTTTTTTTTTTTTTTTTTTTTTTTTTTTGCTATTATAAACCAATCTGTGATGGCTACTCTTACATAAATTATTTTGATCATATTTTATTTTTTTCTCCTTATATTGACTTTCTGGATTTGCCAGGCCAAAGGATATGCAGCATTTTAAGAGTTTTGCTGTTTTGCTCAATTGTCTGGGACGTTTATACCGATTTAGAAACTTCCAGCAGCATATTACAGTACCTATTTTACTCCTTCATTAACACTCAGTAGTAACACTTTCAAAAATCTTTGTGGTTGAATGGGTACTGACATTTTGTTGTAATTTTAAATTTCTCTTATTGTCAGAATTAACATTTTCCATATGCTAATGACCACTATAAGTTCCATGAGCTTCATGTTCATTGTTAATCAAAGTATTTGTCGTTTGTTAAATACATGCTTATTGGTAACTTGTATTTCTTCTAAAATTTATATTCAGAGCCTTGCCCAGTTTTTCCTATTGATTATGTACAATATCATGTGCTTTTTCCATCTGTATTTGTTATGAATGATTTCCCCAGTTTATTATTATATTTATTAATGTTTGGTAATTTGTGACATACAGAAGTTTAAACATTTTTTTCCTGCAGTCATGTTTTTCATTTTTTTCAAAGTTTCTTTCTTTACTTTTGTGCTCAGTCTTCCCCTACTTTGAGATCCGATGAATACTCACCAATATTTTTTCTAGTTGTTTTTTTTTTTTCTGTGACCGGTAAGGGGATCGCAACCCTCGGTGCAGTGTTGCCTGCACCGCACTCAGCCAGTGAGCGCACCGGACATCCCTATATAGGATCTGAACCCGCGGCGGGAGCACCACTGCGCACCCAAGTGCTGCACTCTCCCGAGTGCTCCATGGGGCCGGCCCTTTCTAGTTGTTTTAAGGTTCACGTATGACTCTTTCACTCTTCTAGAATTTAATCTTAAGTGTATGCTTATCAGAAAGCCCTGAAATTTTAGTAACCTCAGAAATACTCACATAGATGGAATCAAGAATGGGAAGTAGGAGTATAGGAGTCAGAACCCCTCAGATTTATCATGAGGAGATGTTTTGTGCTCCTGCTTTTGACACGCATTTTCTCAGTGTTGTTCTTCAGACGGTGAGTAATCCAGGGAGTTAAGCAGATAAGTGCACAATCATTGAGGAGATGTTTTGTGCTCCTGCTTTTGACACGTATTTGCTCAGTGTTGTTCTTCAGACGGTGAGTAATCCAGGGAGTTAAGCAGATAAGTGCACAATCATGTACTCGCATATCGCTGCAGCCAGAAAAATGAAGTTTAGGGTTGGGCAGCATCAGTGTTGCCTCATAGAAGTTCCCAAATTAGGTCAATTACTGAGAAAAGAAACAAGCTAAATAGATGGTCAACTTGGGAGCATAAACTATTAAACATGGATTTTAGGCAACTGCACTGGGGTTCCTTCCTTGGCAACACTGAATGACTAAAGAGAACTAAAGAAGCAGCAGGACACTGTGCTTTTGAAGTCCAAAAAATAGCTGAGAGATCCAGGATTCTTTTCTTGCAAATGGCAGATAACCCAACCAAAACGACTTTAGCTAAAAGGCAATTAATTGGCTCATAATTGGCAAGGCCAGGCTTCAGTTGGATGCAGAGGTGCAAATGTTGTCAGTAGAATCGGATTCTCTTAATCTCTAACTTGGTCCTCTTTTCCTTCTGTATTGGTTTCCTATCAGGATGGTTGTCACAGTTCCTGGTATCACATTCGTTAAGCTTCATGTCTGAGAGGAATAGAAAAAGCTTTCTCTTTCAGGAGTGAAACCAAAGCCCAAAGCCTGGCTTATTGATCTGAGTAGGGTCACATGTCATTTGGACACCAATCCCAGTGGTCAAGAGGTGGGACATACTGGTTAGTTTGATCCATCAATGTCCACCAAAGCCTCTGGACTCTGGTAGCCCTCTCGCTCTTTCCTTTCTGAATCATGTCAGAAGCCCACAACTATATACCCCTGCACCACACACTCAGCAGTGGATCTCAATGTGTGGTCCTTGGACCAGCAGTAGCCCTCTCGCTCTTTCCTTTCTGAATCATGTCAGAAGCCCACGACTATATACCCCTGCACCACACACTCAGCAGTGGATCTCAATGTGTGGTCCTTGGACCAGCAATACCAGCATCACCTGGGAGCTTGTAAGAAATAAAATTCTTGAGCCCCACCCTAGACCTATGAAATCAGGAAACCCAGAGATGAGACCCAATGTGTGCTTTCTCAAACCATCCAGGTGTTTGTGGTGCATGTTAAAGCTTGAGAACCACTGGCTTAGAGAAACTGACTCCTTATGAGAAAGAGGCCTTTTTGAGGGAAAATATATTTTCATAGCAATAATGGCAGTTTAGCCAAAGGTCAAATTAGATGAACTTCTAGAATCTATCAAATGCCAGATAAAGAGAGAGAAGAAAAATAACTGCAAGAGAGATGGTTGTGTGCTGTCTGAACATGGCTATTTTGACCCTGAAAAAATGCAAATGCATTTTTGTTCCCTTAGCACACACTCTGCAGTCCAGTAATAATGCATTGTAAACAGACCATATTAAAACAAACAGTTCTCTCTAGATCTTTTTTCAATATTTTCTCTAAATAGTTATTTGGTAATACACATTTTTCTGTTTTGTAGAGTCCCTAAATAGCAGAGGTCTCAGTTCGGAGGAGCCAACTTGTGCCTCTGAGTGCCAGAATGTTCATGGAGTTTTCATTTTACTAAATAAAGAACTGGAGCTAGTGTCGACCCTTTGGTGGCACTGGGCCCTCAACCCAGTAGGAAAAATAGGGAACTCACAGTTCCCTTCCCTTCCTCAAACCAGAGCTGATCTTAGACTAAATGGTGCCGAAGGGGAATCACATCCTCTGCTTTCTTATTTCTCCCTTTCCAGTCGTTTATCTCCAGAATGTCTGAATTAATGGCCTTTGTCACAAAATTGGATAGAGGCTTTTAAAATGAGATGATGATGCACTCATTTAGTTCCCAACAAATTCTAAAACTTTAACTTTTTCCAACATAACACTAACCTGGAAAGACGAATATTGAAAAATGGTCAGGTGTAACAGAAGCTAACAATGTTCTGATATTAACTGTTTTATTTAAAGTCAGATCGTCAGCTTTGGTGACTTGTTCTTCGAGTCCATCTATACTGTAGTTTTCACCAGCCCAGAGCCCATCGCGTGCCTATTAACCCTACACTTTCCTCACCTTGTAAGTGGGACCCCAGGATCCCTTATGAATTAGTGGCTTTTGCACTCTAGGCCTCACAGATTCATGGTCTTGGAGTAATGAGGGACTTTGGCAATTGATTGTTATCTATTGGTTTTCTCTACAGCAGATGCTGTGTGAGAATTCCACGTGATTACTTAGGATTCCAGCCACAGAGAGGGAGTCTGTGTGTGTCCTGCATGCTTTCAGGAGGCTTTTATTGCCTACCTGTGCCTCAAAGAGCTTCTCAAAGGATATTCTCTGCCATGAGAACTATCCTGCTCCCTGAGCTCCTGCCAGCCAGAAGCAGTATTCTGCAAGAGATAGCTTAGCATTTAAGCATGTGGGCTCTGGAGACAACAGACATTCAAATCCCTGCTAAGTTGCCTGCTGGCTGTGCTATGTGGGCAGGTAACTTAATCTCTCTGGTCTCAGTTGTAAGATGAGGATCATCATAGCATGAGAGGGTTGTGGTGAGCATGAAAGGAATGAATAAACAAAAACTGCTTAGACTCATGCCCGGTGCATGTAAGCACTCAACACGAGCTGTAGCTGTTGTTTGTACCTCGTGTGCTGCTGCAGCTCTCTCTCTGCCTCATATCCTGAGTTAGAAACATGACTCATGCTCCCCTTCGAGATGGGGAGGGATTATCTCAAGGCCAGGGCTGTATTTGCTCATCCTTTAGTATTGAAACCTCTGTGTAGAGTCTTGTGCTTAATATGAGCTCAAGAAACGTATTTTGAGTAGAACTGAAACTCTCCCATCCTCAGCCTGAGCACGTTTGGCAAACTCCAGAAAGACAGGCCTCTGCTGCTCCTTTCTTTCACCTAAAAGTGAAGTTCCAGAACTTAATCTGTTGCAATATCCCTGTGAGGATTTTGATTCTCTAAATGCCTTCTCCTGTAGCCTTCTTGGGGCCCCCTGGCCAAGCCTGTTCTGCTGTTCTATTGCACAGCAGGGGACTGGAGTTCTCAATAATGTATATTTCAAAACAGATAGAAGAAAGGATTTTGAATATTCTCAGCACAGATAAATGGCAAGTGCCTGCAGTGATCATTAAACAAAGCCCCCTGATTTGGTCATTACCCATTATAAACGTGTATCAAAACATCGCACTTCACCCCATAAATATGTACAATTATTATATGTCATTTAGATACAAAATAAAACTTAAAAAAAAAAGTAAAAATTAAAAGCCAACCAATCCCTCATTTTGGTCATCTGATGAGATGCTTTTTCTGTTGTTCCCAGGGCCTTTGACTTTTTAACACAGAGATGTGGGGAAAAGACAAAAGGGTGGAAAAAGCATTTGCATTCTTCATGTCACATGTCATGCTAGTTAGGAAGTGCAATCACTGCCTTTTGTTTCTTTTCTTTTTTATTGGTTATGAATATTCATGGGGTCATGGGGTACAAAGCTGATTATCGCCACTCGTGCCCAAGATGTGATGGCCAGATCCAAACTGGCAGCATGCCCATTACCACAAATTGTGATCATACCTAGTGTCTCCCACACAATTATCCCCGGCCTCCCTCCCCATCTCACTTTCCCCACTCCACTTTGTATCCCTAGGGCCACTCGTGCCCAAGATGTGATGGCCAGATCCAAACTGGCAGCATGCCCATTACCACAAATTGTGATCATACCTAGTGTCTCCTACACAATTATCCCCGGCCTCCCTCCCCATCTCACTTTCCCCACTCCACTTTGTATCCCTAGGTATGTTCTCTCCCTCTGCAAGTCCAGCACACCACTGTGGTCTTTCTTTCCTTGCTTCTTTCTCCCTCAGCTCCCACTTGTGAGTGAGACTTTTTGTCACCCTGCTGGCCCTATTCATGCTTTGAGGCTCACTTTCTCATTCAGTAGCCAAAGAACCACCAAGAATGAAAAGGCCACCTGACCCCTCTCCCCACCTCACCCACAAAGTTCTAACAGTCCTGGTCTCTTTGCCCTGTTAGTTCTAGTGGGGTGACAAAGAACCTGATTAGTTGAGCAGAAGGACAGGAATAAATTAATTACCAAAGCAGTATTCTGTGAAACAACTTACTTATAGATGAAAGCTTGGGAATAGGTGAACATTTTCCACAGTTTTTGTGTTACTAATGATGCTGCTATAAACCTTTATATATATATGTATGTATATATATATATATATATATATGTATATATATATATAATGCACATAAATACATGTATCTTAGAAGTAGAGTTGCTTGGTAATAGGATTTGCATGTATTCAACTTTAAAAGATAATGCATAACAGTTTTCCTAAGTGATTGCTTGAATTTATACTCTCATGCCCGGTGCATGTAAGCACTCAACACGAGCTGTAGCTGTTGTTTGTACCTCGTGTGCTGCTGCAGCTCTCTCTCTGCCTCATATCCTGAGTTAGAAACATGACTCATGCTCCCCTTCGAGATGGGGAGGGATTATTTCAAGGCCAGGGCTGTATTTGCTCATCCTTTAGTATTGAAACCTCTGTGTAGAGTCTTGTGCTTAATATGAGCTCAAGAAACGTATTTTGAGTAGAACTGAAACTCTCCCATCCTCAGCCTGAGCACGTTTGGCAAACTCCAGAAAGACAGGCCTCTGCTGCTCCTTTCTTTCACCTAAAAGTGAAGTTCCAGAACTTAATCTGTTGCAATATCCCTGTGAGGATTTTGATTCTCTAAATGCCTTCTCCTGTAGCCTTCTTGGGGCCCCCTGGCCAAGCCTGTTCTGCTGTTCTATTGCACAGCAGGGGACTGGAGTTCTCAATAATGTATATTTCAAAACAGATAGAAGAAAGGATTTTGAATATTCTCAGCACAGATAAATGGCAAGTGCCTGCAGTGATCATTAAGCAAAGCCCCCTGATTTGGTCATTACCCATTATAAACGTGTATCAAAACATCGCACTTCACCCCATAAATATGTACAATTATTATATGTCATTTAGATACAAAATAAAACTTAAAAAAAAAAGTAAAAATTAAAAGCCAACCAATCCCTCATTTTGGTCATCTGATGAGATGCTTTTTCTGTTGTTCCCAGGGCCTTTGACTTTTTAACACAGAGATGTGGGGAAAAGACAAAAGGGTGGAAAAAGCATTTGCATTCTTCATGTCACATGTCATGCTAGTTAGGAAGTGCAATCACTGCCTTTTGTTTCTTTTCTTTTTTATTGGTTATGAATATTCATGGGGTCATGGGGTACAAAGCTGATTATCGCCACTCGTGCCCAAGATGTGATGGCCAGATCCAAACTGGCAGCATGCCCATTACCACAAATTGTGATCATACCTAGTGTCTCCTACACAATTATCCCCGGCCTCCCTCCCCATCTCACTTTCCCCGTATTGAATCCATAACTCGGAATGGGAGAATATGCATATGCTATACATAATATTGAGCCTTACAATCCATGAACATAGTATGTCCTTCTGTTTACTATTTAGATCTTCTTTAATTTCTCTCTATAATGTTTTATAATTTTCTTTTTTTTACATCTTNATATATATATAATGCACATAAATACATGTATCTTAGAAGTAGAGTTGCTTGGTAATAGGATTTGCATGTATTCAACTTTAAAAGATAATGCATAACAGTTTTCCTCAGTGATTGCTTGAATTTATACTCCCACCAGCAGTATATGAGAATTCTATTTCCTCTGCAACATCAATCTTTTAAAATTTTGCTACTCCAATTGTCTTGTGATTCCTCATTGTGATATAATTTGATTTTCCATGATGATTAGAGAGAAGCTGAAGGTTTTTCCATATGGACCTGTTCAAAACGGTTGCCCCTTCTGGGCGGTTGTTCATTTATTGATTTAAAGGGTTTTAAAAAATACATATTCTGGATACAAATATTTTATGGGATATATGTATACAAATATCTTTTCCCACTCTGTGGCTGTCTTCTTTTTCTTATGATGTCTAGCAATGAACAGAAGTTCTTAATTTTTATGTAATCCAATTTACCATTGTTTTTCTTTGGTGTTAGTGGTTTTTTGCATCTGATTTAAGAAATCTAAACACTTTATTGTTTTACTGGTCATAGTTAGATCTACTATCCATCATGAATATGTTTTTATGCATGATGTAAGTTAGGGGTTAATGATTCATTTTTTTCTCCATATCGATATCCAACTGACCCAGCAGTGTTTAATATAAACATTGGTCTTTCTCCAATGCTATGAAGTGACACTTTTGTCATAAATCAAGTGTGTCTCTTTCTCTGTATTTGTGAGTGTGTGTGTGTGTTTCTTTCATTCTATTGTCTATTGTCTATCTTTGTGCTAATATCATAATGTTTTATTGTAGCTTTATAACACACATTGACACCTGGTACTGTGAATCCATACTTCTTCAAAACTGTCTTGACCTCTAACATTAAAATCACCTGGTCAATTTGTCCCCACACATGAAAACCTGCTGAGATACTGAGTAGCACTGTATTGAATCCATAACTCGGAATGGGAGAATATGCATATGCTATACATAATATTGAGCCTTACAATCCATGAACATAGTATGTCCTTCTGTTTACTATTTAGATCTTCTTTAATTTCTCTCTATAATGTTTTATAATTTTCTTTTTTTTACATCTTCTATTTGGTTTATTCCCAGATATTTGATCTATTTTTGGTGCTGTTGTGTTGCCATTTTTAGTATTTAATTTTTTCATGTTTATTGCTAATAAATAGAAATACAATGTACTTTTGTGTACTGAATTTGTATATAGTGACCTTGTTAAATTCTCTTATTTGTTCTAATAAAATATCTGTATATTCTTTCAGATTTCCTATACACATTCTGCCATCTGTGAATAATGACAATTTCTCTTCTCTCAACCTTTACAATTTTTATTTCTTTTTTATTTTGTTTTGCTGCACTAGCTAGGATCTTTAGTACAGTGTTGAATAGAAGTGGTGAGAGTTGACATCATTATTTTCTTCCTCATAAGAGGGGAAAAGCTTCATTACTCATTTATTACTAACTCTGACTATTATGTTTGATATAGATTCTTTTGTAGATAACTTTTGCCAGAATGAAAAACTTACTTTCCATTCCTAGTTTGCTACATTTTGTCATGATTGAATATTGACCCTTATTACATACTTTTTCTGAATTTTTTCAGATAGTCATATGAATTTTGTAAATTCCACTGATAGATTTTGAAATATTAAACCAACTCTGTATTGCTGGAATAAGCCTTGCTTTCTGTGACCTATTATTTTTATATTGTTGAATTTGACTTTCTACCCTTTGCTTTAGAACCTTTGCAGATTTGCTCATGAGAGATTTTTTCCTGTACTTTTCTTTTCTTTTTCTTTTTTTTTAAATTTTAATTTATCACTATACAATATAGTTGATTTTCATTTCTCTTTACCAA
>NW_007728852.1:260094-262487 GCF_000696425.1 Galeopterus variegatus | reverse complement strand
ATTGCTGGAATAAGCCTTGCTTTCTGTGACCTATTATTTTTATATTGTTGAATTTGACTTTCTACCCTTTGCTTTAGAACCTTTGCAGATTTGCTCATGAGAGATTTTTTCCTGTACTTTTCTTTTCTTTTTCTTTTTTTTTAAATTTTAATTTATCACTATACAATATAGTTGATTTTCATTTCTCTTTACCAATTCCTCCTTTTCCTCCCTCTGTCTCCCCCATCCCCTCATCAACATCATATCTGTTCAGTTGTCTCAACAAAATCAAGGAATTTGTTGTGATTGTTGTGTCTCCCCCATTCATTTGTATATTTACTTATTTATTTTTATTAGCTCCCACAAATAAGGGAGAATATGTGGTATTTCTCTTTCTACGCCTGACTTGTTTCACTAAATATAATTTTCTCTAAGTCCATCCATGTTGCTGCGAATGGTAGCATTTCATTTTTTTTAATAGAGTAGTATTCCATTGTGTAGATATACCACATTTTTCTTTTGCCTGTACTTTTCTTACTTGTAATATGCGTGCCAAGTTTTGGTAATAAGACTATACTGGCCTCATAAAAATCAGTTGGGAAGTGTCCCCCTTTTTCCTCTTTTTCCCTACCACCCCTTTCTTTTCTAGCCCTTAAAAGTTTTGTTTGAAATCGTTGTTATTTCTTCCTTAAACATTAAGTAGATCTTAGCACTGAAACTCTTCGAGACTGAAATTTTCTTTGTGGGGTGATTTTAAATTATGGGTTAAATTTCTTTACTGGATAGAGGATTGTTTAGATTTTCTATTTCTTCTTATGCCAGTTTTATAAATTGTACTTTTTCTAGGAATGTGTCAGGTCATCTGAAATTTCAAGTATATTTGCATAAAATTGTTCAAAAATATTCTCTTACTATTTCTTGATTATTTGTAGGATCTGTAGGGATATTCCCCTTTTCAGGTCTGACATTGGAAATTTGTACCTCCTCCCCTCTTGGTCAGTTATTTGTTGCATTACTTTTTTTAATCAATAGTTTTAGTTTTGTCAAAGGTACAACGTTTGAGTTTGTTGATTCTATTTTATATTTATTTTCTATTTTATTAATTTTGCTCCTCTAGGGATAATTTTCTTTTTTCTACTTTTTTGAGTTTAACTTACATTCTTATCCCTATGAACTTGAAATGTGAACTTAAATCAATGGTTTTCAGCATATTTCTCTTCTAGCATGTGTATTTGAGGCTATAATTTTCCTCCAAGTACTACTTTCGTGGTAGCCTAAAGTTTTGATATTCTGTATTTTCATAATCATAAATAAACAAATAAACAATAAACAGAGACAGACAGAGAGAAAGGANGTATTTTCATAATCATAAATAAACAAATAAACAATAAACAGAGACAGACAGAGAGAAAGGAACAACAATCACTGTAATATGTTGAACTTTTAGAAAGATAGAAAAGAACTGTGGTTCCTAGGAGTGGGGAAGGGAGAGGTGGGAGAACTAATGAGGAATTGGTTAACACACACAAGGAATTATCGTGTATTTTAGTGCTGAATAAGCTAACTATCCCAATGTAACCATCACACGTTGTACACAATTACTGAAAATCAATGTTGTACCCCACATGTATGTATAATAAATTATGTTGGAAAATAATTAAAACAAAATTCTAATTTCCAGTTTTATTTCTTCTTCCACCTATTTATTATTTAGAAGACTATTGTTTAATTTCCAAGCATTTGAGGATATTCTATTACCTTTCAGATTGATTTCTAATGTAATTCCACTGAACTCAGACAATATACTCTGCATGACTTCAGATTTTTGAAATTTATTGAAACTTATTTTATGGACTAACATACAGTATATGGGTTAACTATTTAATGCTCCATTGTGAACTTGAAAAAAATGTGTATTCTGTAGTTGTTGGGTTCAGTGTTTTATATATGTCAGGTTAAAGTTGTTCAAATTACCTATGTTTTAACTCACTTTTTGTCTCCTTATCAGTTACTAAAAGAAATATATTTACGTCTTCTATTGTGATTGTGAATTTGTCTATTTTTTATTTTTATTTTTTGCTTTTGTGATAAATCAGAATTTTCCAGTACTCCATTTTTTCCTCCTTTATTAATTATTCATTATATATTCTTTTACTCTTTCTTTACTGATTATTTTTAGTGACAAAAGCATTCTTCCTTGATGCATAAGTGTATAAATTGGTACTTTTATTGTTTTCCTCATGAAGTTCTACCCAACTTTTGCATAGTTTTCATGTATTTTAATTTACACATATTTAAACTCCACAAGACATTCTAATAAATTCTCCACCTTTTATCTATTTTACTCAACATATTCATGTCACTTATTTTAGAAACCATAGTGGATAACTAATATCTGTATCATCTGTGAGTCC
>NW_007728852.1:254703-259535 GCF_000696425.1 Galeopterus variegatus | reverse complement strand
TTCATGTCACTTATTTTAGAAACCATAGTGGATAACTAATATCTGTATCATCTGTGAGTCCATTTCTATTATTCTTTCTCCCAGCTCTTGATTTCTTGTCTTTTGATCCTATGTTCTTGTATGTTTGATGTTTTTTGAGTAGTTCTTGGACATTGTTTATGAGAAATTATATAGGACCTTAGCCCCTTTCCTTGGCCAATTAGCCTCTTAGCATTTCAGCCCAGTGATTCTCAAATGCAGCAAATATCTTGAGTCATTTCTCTGTGATCTTGGCTTATCTCCTGGCTACCTTGTTGCCTCTATGATTACTTAATTTTCCTATTTTTAAAAACATAGTTGTTTGAGTTATTTTTTGGCGAGATATACAAGGTGGCTTGTTATAGCTAGAAGCATTAATCTTCTAAAAGTCTTCATCCTCAAGTTATAAAACCTTTCTCTGTGGCTATCTCAGGCTGCTGGAACCAGAGGCTTAATGCCAGTAACCCTCAAAAAAGGCTGTGGAGGGTATGTATAGTAGATAAAACGACACTTACTCCTCTTTCTCATACAGTGTATTAGTTATCTTTTAGGGGGCCATGGAAATAATTTTAAAAAAAGAAAACTCTTGCTACAAAATTCTCCCAACTTTGAGTCTTCAAGGGATGAAATCTTTGAGTCTTTTCTATCCAAGCTAGTAGAAGAATTATTTACATTTAGAAAATTTCTTTAAAATTTTTAAAGAAATTTAAAAAATTTTACAGTTGTTTTAAAAATGCAACAGGATCTTATGGTTTCCATTAAAGGAAGAAAGTGGCTGCTTTCTCACCACTCTGTTAGGTGGAAAATGACAGGTTGATGAAAAAGTGTGGTCACACCGATTTATGTAGAACTGTGGGCAGACAGAATCTGTTTCTGAAACTTGGCCTTGGACTCTGTTCTGTCCTGTTTGGGTCTGGTTATGAGTTTGGGTTTCTTTGTGGGACCGCGTTGTGTTCTACATTCCTTACATATCTCTAGTCATGAAAGTAAGGTCTCCTGGTATGGAATTGTAATCATTAATTGAGTGATATAGAAGTTAAAGATAACACTTCTAGTGACAGTTCAGTACTAGGTCTAGGGATTCCTTATCATTCTGGTGGCTAAAAAGAGCCTGCTGTTTTTATGCAGAATTAGGATGAGGATTGCAATTCCTTAAATATTGATTAACTTTAGATAATTAATTCAAAATTATTAGAGCACCATTGCCCAAAGTGTTCTTCAGACACTGCTTCCTGACCTAAACAATATGTTAAATGGCAAGGGTGTGGAGTGGGAGGTGCTGGGGAAGGGAAGGGATCCTGGATTAAAACCAAAGCTAGGCAGTCAAGTTTATTTACTGGGTCACTTCTTAGAGAAATTTGTGCATTTGTCACATGCATTGTGATTCTGCAGGGTGGGGAAGGGTGAATGTAAAAATGCAGCATTTTTCCCAAATGAATTTGAACTTTATCCAACCTTAACTTTTTTGCTAGTTCAAAGGAAATTCACATTTTTGTCATTAACCCTAGCTTTCGTGATGATGCTGGGAGTGTGGAAATGAGAGAGTGTTGAACAGGACAGCCCTAGATGGGATGATAAATTTTCCCTTTCACTCCTTATATTCATTTTCACTGTTGTCATGTTAAGAAATGTTTCTTGTTTATGTGGGATTTTTTTTTGGGGGGAGGGGGTACTGACTTTAAGCCCTTGGAAGGAAAGTTTCTATAGAAACTAAGCAACCAGCCAAACAGAATGCTCAAAGCTCCTCCCTTCCCTTGGGAGTTCAGTGTAGGTAGAAAGAAGGCAGCTGGCAGTAGTTCCCCTGGGACACCCCCCCCACCCCCGCTTGATACTGGATACCTCTTACCTTGAACTCACCTAATAGGTTGGTTTCCCAGCAGTGACTGGTAGATGGGGGTAGGACAAACCTGGGGTACCCTGAGTCCTGTTTAAAGGAGAACTCAGGCAAGACATGCCTTAGAAGACTAGTACCAAGGGCAAATCATACCAATCATACCATCATGCCCATCTCCTTATTCAAGGGCAGCCTGGAAGAGAGAAAGAGGTTACAAAGAGTCAGCCTGGAGGGAATATTGGTTATTTACTTAGGTAATCAATAAAGCTCTCTTAAAACACCATTTGATTAAGTCGTCTCTTTCTCATGAGACTACATCTTTGGGTTATTGAATATCTATCACTGGTGTATTGTGTGTGTGTTTGTGCACGTCAGCCTGGAGGGAATATTGGTTATTTACTTAGGTAATCAATAAAGCTCTCTTAAAACACCGTTTGATTAAGTCATCTCTTTCTCATGAGACTACATCTTTGGGTTATTGAATATCTATCACTGGTGTATTGTGTGTGTGTTTGTGCACGTGTGTGTGTGTGTGTGTGTGTGTGTGTGGTGTGTGTGTGAGTGTGCTGGAAGACTGGAGGAGGTATGACCCCAGTATGGGTCCCCTGATGTTCCCCTGGGTCCTACACAGAATTATAGCTTCTTGTGGCTATGGGGAGTCAGAGGAAATCTTGCATCCTATTTGGCAGCAATAGCGTTGCCACCTCTTTAAGGTACACTGGAATAAGGGAAAACCTGGAGTGTTGGGGAGAGAAATCACCAGTAATAACAGACGCAGATTCCTTTACGTCAACTCACGCTATGGCCTCTGAGTCCACAATTGCTGTCACTCTGAGCAGAGACACTTCAAGTCACTTTGGTGGTGATGGTGGAGAGAAGGGAGGAGGGGCTGTTACTTTCCTGGCCTCTTCCAGAGAAAGTTCATAAATAGTTTGCTTAGTGTGTCAATCTGTGCATCTGGGAAGCATAATGCATTCTTGGCACCGCAGCCCACTGTGACATTCGCCGATTGCCTCTTGCAGGAGGAGAAGGGGTTGAGTCCATCTATTTAGGGTATTGAGTATTTTGGTGTTTATTATTTAGAATGTTGTGATTGGGACCTCTCTTCCAGTGGAGATTATTTTTGTCCCTAAATAATCAAAGCCAGACTCCCTATAGGAGCTCAGTAGGGTGGTGGCTGGTTCACGTGAGTAGAGCTAATTGCTATTGTGCAAAACTCATGCCCACGTTGGTGAACGAGAAGGGGATGTGAACAGTGAAAACGGTTCTGGAGAGGTTTGGCCTTATGGTTTTGATAATGCATATGGCAAAGCTGGGAATACCAATGTACTTTCTCTGGGATAAACAACATAATACTACAGCTTCTTTGATGTTTTGCCTTGATTTTGGAAAGGGAGACAACAAATTAGACATCAGGGTTAAGTTATAGTCAATGGAACCCAGTTTCTAATTTCTTTTGCCACCCTACCACAGAGTGTTTGTGTGATTTTTGCAAGACCTTAACCCTCTTGAATGATGGAGTTACTTTCTTTTCCCCATCCAAATCATAGGCATGAGAGTACCTGCTGCAAATGTGGTGGAGGTAAATTTTGAAAAGTAAAAGACTCTGACATGTTGAGTTTCTCCTCTCTTCTTCTGCTTGCCATTGTCACTGCAGTCATCCTCATTATCATTGTCATCACCATCATGTCCTAAGCAGTCTTGTTGGCACTAGTCTTGACTCTTACACCTTCACTCCGTTCACCCATTTACATCATTACCAGATTAATCTTCCTGAGACAACCCTTTGATCTCGATGTCACTCTAGACAGATGCCTCCCCCGGACAGTCAGTATTTCTGCAGCCTTGTGTTCAAAGTCCTGTACAGTCTAGATCCGACCCTTCCTCTCTAGCTTCAGCACCTTGTGCTTCTGTGATTGCCACACTTGCTCAGGAATCACTTGTCTTTATTTGCTCATGCCACTTCCTTGGACAGAAATGTTTTTCCCTTCATTTCTCTCTGTAGAACTGCTACTCAGCCTCCATGATGTAGCTCAAAGGCTACTTTCTTCACCCTGAGGCAATGCCTTCCTCTTCTAAGTTTCTTCAGCTCTTAATCTGTTCTTTATTGTGTCACTTAGCACATTTTCCCTATAGTATAGTTTAAAATATATATTTTATCTTCTTTAAGACTGAGTTGGAATCTCCTCGAGGGCAAGGGTCATGTGGCTGGCCTTTTAAGACTTGCTATGTCTAGTACAGTGCAACGTGGAGTGGTGCTTTTTTATCTTAAATTTACCCCACGTTGATTTCCAGGAAGGACTTATGTAACTTCTCAGTATTTCACTTTAATGATTTGTGAAGCACATCAACATGGTTCTACAGTGTGCTTATAAAAATATACTACCAGGGAGAGCATGCTGGGCTTCCCAAAGTGCTGTTGATCATTTCTATCTCATTAAATCCTTAACATTTCAGTGTCTTTTACTTTTCAAAATTTATCTTCACATTTGGAGTGGCTACTCTCATGTCTGTCATTTGGATGGAAAAAGAAAAGTTATAGTTATGATATCGTTTCATAAAAAGTATTAAAGTCCTTACAAAAAAATCACACAAATTCTCAGTGACGGGGTAGCAAAAGACGTTAGAAACCAGGTTGCACTCATCGCAACTTAACTCTGATGTCTAATTTGTCATTTTCCTTTCCAAAATCAAGGCGAAGCATTGTCATCTAGTTTTATGTTGTTCATCCCAGAAAAAGTATATTTGTATTGAGAAAAGTAGAATAGACAGTATAACACCCCAAGTTTGATGGAGGGTGAGAAAAAAGTCACAGCAAGGCTTACATGACTTGTATGGAACTGCACAGCTTGTTGGTGATTCAAGTAGGAGAAAGACCTAAAAATCTCTTAAATTCTCCTTCCCTAGATTTCTTCTAGACCAGTTAGTGACTTCCAGACTGTCTGTAGTCACTTCTTATCTACTTCCACAATTTTTTTTT
>NW_007728852.1:253174-254330 GCF_000696425.1 Galeopterus variegatus | reverse complement strand
TTTTTTTTTACTGTAGGTGTGTAACACTGTGCGTTTGTTTAATACTTTTGCTTAAATCCATCACTTAAACAAAAATATGTTGATTTATGAGGAAATATTAATTCGCTGCCATAAACGGAATACCTGTATCACTTGTTATACGTAGAAGATCACCTTAAAATAAGTACCACAGGCATGAAACTATGTTATTAAATTCTGGAGTCACAAAATAGCCAGGACCAATGGGATCCACAAGTAAGTGGAAACTGAGCAGAAGCCACGAGGAAGCAGAAACCAGAGTGAATTGACAGGACATTGTGAGGCAGCTGGACTCTAACAACGGAGTGGCAGAAGCAGAATCTGATGCAAACCGAGTTACCTGGATGACAGGGCATACCACGACATGTAACCAGTCATTTCATGTCTCTGGGTCTGGAAGCCACTTCCAATGCCCAAATGACATTTCACTCTGAGCTCCGGCCATCGTAAGCTGTCTGGGTTCCAAAGAAATTCTTTATTCCTTGATTTCTATTTGTATGTTTCTGTAAATGGGCCATTGCTTGAGGCTGTTCTAATGAGCCTTTATTCTTTGAAAGTAAATGAACCTGAGACAATTGTAAAGATGTTTATCTTTCCTAAATTAATTGGTAAATTTAATGCAATTCCAGTTAAAACATAAAGGATTTATTTTTTTAACCTGAAGAAGTGATTTCAAAGTTTGATGGAGAGAATAAGAGACAAGCCTGACCAAGAAAATCCAGATAAAAATGAATGACAGAACAAATACATTGTCAGCCTTTAAAGTAATTTGTAGAAATACGATATAAATAGTATGGAATTGGTACCAGAATTGACAGATGAGGGGAAAAAAACACTGAGACCAGAATTTAGAACATGGTCATAGAGGCATTGCACATCTGTAGGAAGAGATGTCAGGATACTTATCTAACTACTCCATTAAAAAAAAAAAAAATTAGTCTACGTCTACAAGTATGTAGCAAATAAACTATAGACTAATAAAAGAGTTAAATATAAAATGAAATCACAAAAGAGATGAGTCAAAGTATAAAAGAATCTGATCTAAGTGTGGTAGAATTGTCTTCCTATCCTTTACACAAGGCCAGCTTCACAGGTCTACGCACTCCTGGGAGCCACACAGTCCTGCACTTGGTTTAAT
>NW_007728852.1:252054-252892 GCF_000696425.1 Galeopterus variegatus | reverse complement strand
AAGGCCAGCTTCACAGGTCTACGCACTCCTGGGAGCCACACAGTCCTGCACTTGGTTTAATGCTCTACTGTGACCATCTTGAATTTCTTAATAATTGCTGAACAACAGCCCCACATTTTCATTCTTTCCTGGAAATTATATAGCTGGCCCTACCTATTTACAAAGGTAGAAACCATAGGCCCAAAGATTACTATACAGATGCTCTTTGATTTATGATGGGGCTACGTCTTGATAAACCCATTGTAAGTTGAAAATATTCTACATTGAAAATGCATTTAATACAGTTAACCTACTGAATATCATAGCTTAGCTTCACCTACCTTAAACGTGCTCAGAACACTTATGTTAGCATACAGTTGGGGAAAATCCTCTAAAACAAAGCCTATTTTATAGTAAAGTGTTGAATATCTAGTGTAATTTATTGAATACTGTACTGAAAGTGAAAGATAGAATGGTCACATAGGTACTAAAGTACAGTTTCTACTGAATGTGTACAGCTTTTGTACAACGATAAAGTCGAAAAATCCTGTCACACTATTGTAAATCAGGGACTGCCTGCATCAAATCAAGCATTTCTCTAGGTCTAAAACATCATGCGTAACATTAAAATGTCAACAACAAATGGGTAGGAGAAATTTGCAACAGACATGGCAAAGATAAAATATGTGAAGAGTTTTTCCAAATTATTAAGAAAAATACAAATACCCTAAAAAAAAAAGAAGGTCAAAGGACACAAGAAGAAAATTCACATACACAGTGGACCTTTCTTGCCCTGTGGTTATTGTCATTCCTTTATCTTTGCTCCCTTATTTCTCTAGCCTGTAACCCTTTCCACCAA
>NW_007728852.1:249664-250880 GCF_000696425.1 Galeopterus variegatus | reverse complement strand
GAAGGAAGTGCCAGGGACCAAAGATCCTCTCAAGGCTCAGGTGAGCTCTGGTTGGAGGAAACCTACAGGTGTCAGCTGGTGGCCTGTGGTTGGGGTGCAGTGAGGGGCTGGGAGATATACACCAGGGCAGGGGGATAGATGGAGGGGTATGTCTTTAATGTGAAGCGAATATTCTTGCAAAGAAAAGGGACTGGGAGACGTGCTTGAATGAGGACACATCAGAATTCCCAGCAGTTATTTCGTCTACTCTTTTTTTCCCTCCTGAGCACCAGCTTTTCTGAAACTCCCCCATCCATCTCTCTGCCTCTGCTGGCATGGCTGGGCCTCCTGCTTGCCTGGCCCTCTCCCTTATTCTCCAGGCCATGGAAAGAACGCAAATCCCTTTCCCTTGAGTTCAGCCCGTATAATAATATCAGTGACTATAAAAACGACACCTCATATTTGTATGGTGTCTTGTGGTTTACATAATTCTTTCATTTATATAATCTCATTTTATAATTAGATAAGGCAGGTCTTTTACAAGTAAACCTTTATGGAGGAACTGGGGCTGGCGAAGAGAAGCAGCACTTCAAATCATGAAAGTGGCAGGCTGACAGGCAGCAGATCTCTGCGGGTTGAGCGAGGCGCAGCCACAGAGCAGCTTGGCTGACACAGGCCCAGGACCTGTGCGCTCTGTCTCAGCCCTCTCAGGAGTGCTGCCCCCAGGAGCCTGCTGTTTACAGTCACTGGATTGTCCTTCCTCATACTTTTTAATATGTATCCTTTTGGTGGCCAATGACTAAAGGGAAATTCACTTAATCACTTCCTGAGTATCTGCTAGGTCCTGACCCCTCCAGTGACTTTGGAGATAAGACGAAGGGAGATGAAAAGAGAAGCAAGACACAGATTCTTTTTTCAGGGAAAACATCTGACTGGAAGTGAAGGGCTGGGGAGGGGAAGGATTTATCTTCCTGACAGCTGCATATTCTCAAGTGAGCCTCCTGAGGACCTGCTCTCCATGACTGGTGGGGAGGACATGGTTCAGAGAGGCATGGGGCTGGAGTAAGCATATTTTCTGACGGCCTCCACCCAAATGAGAAGGCACGGTTCATACAAGGGCACTTCAAAAAGCTCATGGAAAGATTCATATTCTCTTTTGATTCTATTTTTCCATGAATTCTTTGAAGTACCCTCATATGGACTGACAAAAGGTATGATTATTTGAACTTACACTCAT
>NW_007728852.1:246988-249036 GCF_000696425.1 Galeopterus variegatus | reverse complement strand
ATTCTTTGAAGTACCCTCATATGGACTGACAAAAGGTATGATTATTTGAACTTACACTCATTATACATGGGTCCCCTAGGTGAAGGTGCAGCCAAGGACCTCTGTCTAAGACCTGTCCCTCTGTCCTTCTTCAGAGGGGCCAATCGCATCCTCTATGTTTTCCAGGGCCCCAGGGTGTCCAGCTTCAGGTCAGGGTCTCCCAGCAAGAGAGTCTCGGATGGGAGACTGAAGAGTGGAGGTAGAAGAGAAAGGCCAGGGCATTTCTCTCCTGCCCTCTCTGTCTCTGGAGGCTTCTCAGCCACCATCGAATAGGCCCATCATGCTTTTAGCTACTGTGGGTGACCCTAGACTCTGGGCTCCCGAGATGCATCCTCCCCTTTCCCTCCTGCTGGGAGCTGTAGGAAGTTCTCCCTCTTGCTAATCTTGGAGTTGTATCACTATCCCGTGTTTGGCTTCTCAGCTCATCTATCACCTGGGAAACCAATTTCCTCATTAAAGCCCCTCTTTTTTAAATATTCAAGTGGTTTTGTTTCCTGATTAGATCTTGATTGATAAACACTCTTAATAAGAAAGAGCCAAAACTCTTGGGCCCAGCTTTGGGAGATGCCTTGGCAAAGCCTCTCTCTCCAAAGCCCAGCATCCTGCAGAGTGCCACAGGCCCCAAGCTCCTGTAAGCCTTTTCTTGGATCGAAGGGTTGGAAAATTGGGCTCTGTGATTTGTTGGACACATGTTTATACAGAGGGCCTGCTCAGTCCTACAGATTTCATGACTCCAAGACATTAACAGACTTCCAAGTTTTACATATTTGAATGTTTAAAAAATAAATTCGGCTTAAAGATGAAAGGACTGGAAATAATTTCCATGTCCTCATTTGTATGCTTCAGATATTGCTACTGACATTTTATAAATATTTTAAACCTTTCTTCACCTCCTATATGTCAAGATAAAGAAAGACATTTAGATAATAGCTGGGGTTGTGGGTGGTGCCTCTTTCTTGACTGGGGACTGATGACCTATGAAAATACTAAGTAGTGGTCACTGGACACTCTGGACAGCAATGTTTTCCAAAGCACACAGGAAAGACTCCTATGAATGTGAATTCAGTGGTCACAGAATTTAGTGATGTGAAGATCCTTTTCATTCCAAAATCTCCCTGCGCTTCATCCTCCCTTCCCTTCTGCCTCTAATCCTGTGACTAACACTCCATGTCCAGCACAAACTTGCTCTGCTCTCCACCCCCACTGATTCTTTATCCAGCTTCGTCTTGTTCTCTCTGCCTCTGGAGAGGCCTTTCCATTTTCTTCTTTTGTTGTGTCCTGTGGAAGCACATCAGTGATTTTTAACCCTTTTCTGAGTAATGAGCCCCTTTGAAAAAGTCTCATAAAATTGAGGACCCTCTGTAAGGGCAACTACACTCAAAATTGCATACAACTTCAGCAGGGTAATACGATAAAAGGTCACATATGGACAACAGTATAAGAGACCCTGCTATATATTCTACACCTTTTATGCTAAAGCTTCTACTGCTTAGCCTTAACTGAATGGCTTTTACTTTGTATCAATTCAGACCAATTTACAACACTCCCCATACAAATCTCTCTTACAGAAACCCTGAGTTGAGCTGAATTCAATTCTGTTTCATTCCATTCACCCTTAATTTAATTCCATTGTGGTGAGAGACATATTTTGTAGGATTTTAACCCTTTTACGTTTATTAGGCATAGTCTATCCTGGAGAATATTCCACATGCTCTTGAGAATATTGTGCATTCTGCTACCAGTGGGTAGAGTGTTCTATAGAAACCTGTTAGATCTAGTTGGTTACAGTGTTACAATAGTCTGCATCCTCGATGCTCTATTGCATACTCATAACTTGCCCACCCATTACTGAAAGTGGGTGATTGAAGTCTCCAATAATTACTGTCAAACATTTATTGTTGAATTGCACGTTGCTTCATGTATTTGGGGATTCTGTTGTTAGGTGTACATATGCTTATAATTTTTGTATCTTCCTAATGGGTTAACCCTTTTGCCGTTATAAAATATTG
>NW_007728852.1:243885-245680 GCF_000696425.1 Galeopterus variegatus | reverse complement strand
ATTAAATGTTATATCTTTTAAGGAAGTGGAGAGAATAAGAGAGAGCAAGAATATATTTACAAAGTTTTTGTATTAATTTTATGCACAATTTCTGGTTCTCTTTATATTCTTCCTGTGAATGTGAGTTACTCATTTCATTCCATATGATTTCTTCCTGACCTGGGGTGGAAGAAGGCTGTCTTCTTAAAGGCCTGGCCCCTTTGGAAGCTTCTTGTCCATTCAAACAATTGTCTCATTATCCTTGATAGATGATTTCCTTCTACAAGTAATTAAGATGTTCACAAAGACTAAACTACTTGTATGTTCTTTGCAGCACTGTATACAAAAGCAAATATTTTGAAAGAACAAAAATATTCAAATTAGAAAAGATCCTGACTGGCACTTAAGTAGTTACTTTGCATTGGTATTTAAATTGATTAAGAATTTTTGTCTTTTAATGGATTAAATCATTCCCTAGGACTAAATTTTAAAATATTATTTTAACTTAATCAAACAAACTTTCTGAGTGCCCATCATAAAACATGAACTGTACCAGACCCAAGAGCCTTGGAGTATAATTTCTAACCTCTAGAGACTCCCAATCCAGTGGAAGAAAACAATTACTGATGATACATATAAAAATATTAAATGCCATCATCCTTAATAATAGGTAGAAAAATCGCAGGGGAGGTCGAGATTCATTCTAAAATCCAGGAAGGCTTTATGGGGTGAATGACATTTGAATTTAGCTTAATAGGTTGAGCAGGATCTTGAGAGGCCATAAGGCTGGTGATCTGTACATGCCTGTTTATATTTCACAGTAAAACTCAAGAGGAGAACTTGTGCTGAGAAGCTCCTAACCCTGGCTGAGGCCACCCTTTGGGCCTGGCAGTCTGCCCACTACCCTGGGAGCACCCTGCTTTCCGGGAGGAACTGGCCCCCAAAACTTGCCTGAGGTCTATCTCTGAGCTGTCATTCCTGGGAGTTCAGCATGTGGTCTGGTTGTGTTTTTAATTAGATCTGCNTCTGAGCTGTCATTCCTGGGAGTTCAGCATGTGGTCTGGTTGTGTTTTTAATTAGATCTGCCTTTGCAAAGAGTCAGGGACTAGGGCAATAGAACAGAAAACTTGGAAATTCTCTCTAAGTTCCTGCACAAGAGAGCTTGATGAGATCTCCAGGGAGATTATATGTACAAGTCATGGCTTTGTCTATGGGTCCATATGTGTACCATGGACTTTTTGACACAATAAAAAAGGCTGATCATGGCTACATGGAAAAATGTGCAGAGACATTGGTGCATTGCTCTGTTCACATTGTCTTACATATTGGAATTAAGAACCACAATCCCGAGATCATTGGACCATGTAAAATATGAGACCTATTATGCACTTGCAATGGCTGAGGTAAGAGCATAGCGACTCAGCAAACTATGGAGGAGAAAAACAAACAGAAAAGTGACAGCAATTCCTATCCAGCAAGTACTGAAGAGACCCAGGGGAGTTTGTAGGCATCAGAGCAACCCAGAACATGTCTGTGGTCTTGATTCTAACAGTTTTAGGGCAATAAGGTTACAATAGAAGGTACAATATAGGACAGGGTGAGATATTGGCTGCCTACCAAGTGGCTTCACAAAATTGAAATGATCTAGATTCTAACCTCAGAATCATAATTTTGTCAGTATACTCAATGGTCTTTCTTAGGAGCTGATTCACAGTAATGGAACTTTAATTGAATTAACTGAATTTGATCAGTAGATAAAACTAGAATGAAACCTGTGCACTTCGGTGAGAGACGATACACCAAGATGGTTCTCACT
>NW_007728852.1:233082-243645 GCF_000696425.1 Galeopterus variegatus | reverse complement strand
TAAAACTAGAATGAAACCTGTGCACTTCGGTGAGAGACGATACACCAAGATGGTTCTCACTTTGCTACCTGCAGTCCCCTCTGTCTGATGCTTTTCCCTACCTCCCCTCCTGCCTGGAATCTTTGCACAGTTAATTGCTTCTGATCATTTAGGTCTCACCTTCATTGCTGCTCAAGATGCAATTTTTGTTAGGGTAATTTTGTAGCAAATAAGCCAAAAAAATATACAATGGCTCAGACACAGTAAAAGTTGTTTTTTTTTTTTTTTTTTTTTTTTTTTGCTCACAAGACAAATAAAGGACTAACAAAGAGGTCAGTAGGGAGAATCTGCTCCATGGAGTTTTTCACAGATCCAAGACTCCAAGACAGAAAATGGTCCTTCTGATTTCAGACATGGTTTTCAAGGTCAACTTGGAAGTTGTCTTCAGCCAAGAAGAAAGGGAAAAAAGATGAAGGAGCACGTATGGGAGATTTCTATGAGCCAAACCTGAAGGTGGTCACATACTTGCACTCATACCATCAGCTAGAATTCATACCTAATTGCAAGGGAGGCTTGGAAATGTATTCTAGCTATGTGTCAAGGAAGAAGAGGAAAACATTGATTTGGGTCAACAGTTCCTGCCATTGCAGTTGTGTTCCGGGGGTACTATTTTTACACAGACTATGTAATAAATAGTGCCCCTAGAGTTGTGTGATATGGTGGCCCTGTTACTATATTCCTGGTACATAAGAACAGTGAGGGGTGATACCAGGTCATAGCAGGTGATCCTTGTAACATGGACTAGGATACCTTACATTGGTGTGATTAGCATCTGTTGTATTTGTGTGAAGAGTTTCATGGGAAGCCAAATTGTAGCCAGTGGTTTCTTTGGGTGTGGGCAGTTACTTGAGAAGTTAATAAGAACAGGATAAGATAGCTGTGCTGCTTTCATTCCTGTGATATGTCAATTCTTACTCTAAGGTCTGGATAAGTCGACTCCCTGAGTCAGGGCACCCTTTCAAACAGGTAAGATTAGGACCGAGACCACCAAAATTTTCCACTTTATTTATCTTTTCTACTCAATTCAACAACTCAATCAGTTCACAAGAGCTATGGTCGAGGAGACTATGCAAAACTGACTCTGCCAATGATCTGTTTTGATCTATTGCATTCATTTTTATTGTGGAACTTTCAGACTGATCTATTAAGGAAGTTTTGTCCAACTCAAGTAAGGCCCATAGTTAGTAATTATAGGTACTTTGTAATTTACAGTGCATTTGCTCTTAAAATACACCATTGGATTCTCACAATAATGCTGGAGGAAGATAAGATGCTCTCATGGCCCTTGTTTTACAGATAAGTTCAGAGAAGTGTGAGTTGTCCCAGTTCACACAGGAAAGGGGCATCAAGATCCCGATTTCTTACCTGCACCTTCAACCATTCCCTCTCCTTAACCTCAAAATAAAAATATGCGTGTTACCTTTATCTTATTAAAAAAAAAATAAACTCACCCCTCGATCCTGCACTCCCTTTAATTTCTAATCACCACTCAATTTCTTACCTTCTATTGCTGTCCAACCTTCTTCAACATGACATCCCTTCTCTCTTAATTGCTCCTCAACCCATGGTAATCTGGCAGCTGCTACTGTCATTAACTGCACCCTCCCCATCCCCAGCCAATAAACTATTGCTGGCCACTCTGTTTTCATTTGGCTGCTGCCACGACACCCTCCTACACACCTGTCCCCTACACACACAGGCATTCTGACAAATTATGTTCCACACCATTTCCATCAAATAAGTTAAAAATACATATGATGCATTAGTATTTTGCTGAAAGGAGAGGACTGTGGTTTGGACCAAATGTTCAAGATAAATGAAGCCGCCAACAATTTTGCACACATGAAGACTGGCAGAATTTTTGCACAGACATTTCAAACTTTATTTCTTTTCACTACTCACATACTTCTGGTGTCAAGCGTTGTAGGACAAAACAGATACATTGTGATATGTATCTTGATGTTAAGTGAGTAGGACAGTAGTATTCTTAAAAGCCATTCCTATACCAGGATGGCAAGCCATAATTTAACCATCCATGGAAGTGATGGTGGGCCACAGAAATGTATCCCATTAAATGAAAACTAAATGTATCCCCAACTAAACTTTTTTCAGCTTGATTCTTAAAATGCTACCCCTGTTCCACCCAACACCAGGGTGTGCTAGTGAGGAGTCAGAGTGAAATGATAGTCGTCGTGGCTGACTGAGTTTGCATTTCTACAAAACAGGCAACCATGTGAACACAGTTTTAAGTTCTCTGCCAGGACCCTGGAAGGTACCTATATATGTGATGGTCCCAGATCTTGAGCTTCATTA
Source organism: Galeopterus variegatus (assembly GCF_000696425.1). NCBI lineage: Eukaryota > Metazoa > Chordata > Mammalia > Dermoptera > Cynocephalidae > Galeopterus > Galeopterus variegatus. The sequence goes on along the minus strand of NW_007728852.1, from coordinate 241,293 downwards.
GCTTCCTGGTGCATCTACATGGGCTTGGCATAAGGCAATCTAGAACTAGTGGAAAAGAGCAAACTTGACTTAACTGCACCAAGCACAATGGACTAAAAGTTGATTTAGTATCTAGAAAATACCTTCCTTCAGTATTGAAAGCCAAAGGCACAAAATAGTCTTCTGTTGCTAAGGCCCTGTGCCAGTACTGGGCCTGTCTGCCCTTGGATCCATTCCTGGTCCTTGGCCTGCTCTGCTACGAGTCATAGAGGGGCTGACCCCCCACGCTGACCCTCCTTCCCGGCTCCAGCTCTCAGCGGACAGGCCCTCATGGCCCAGATTCATTAGGTGTCCCTGCCCCCTGGGCTGTCATACCACTACCTTCTCCTGTGTCTCTCCAGCTGGGGTTGGCCCTGGCTTCCTGCTTTTGCTAATCCCTGGGTTAACTCACCTCTGTCACTTTGCAGCTGACTTTTTGTGGTAAACTCCCTCTGCTAATATACTTGAAGTAGTTTTATTTTCCTGATTAGACCTGGACTGAGAAGGCCCTATTTCCTAAGACATGTTGGAGCTGTTGACTTTGAGATATCAGCAGCTTGCTTTGGGCTGAATGGCTACAACAAGGCAATTATTTAAATGCCACAAAGAATGCTAAGGGCACCAGGGTGCACATGCTCAGAAGGCGAGAAAATTCTATAAATCCAGAAACCCTTTGCTGTTAAGAATGACACCCCTGAAAAAATCAACTAAGGGTGATAGAAGCATAATATAATAAAATTTAGCTTGTTTTATACAAATATAAGAGAATATATATTTAAAATACATGATATAAATCAATATGCTTCCACATATATGTATAAAATATTAATGAAAAAATACTAAATATTTCATTTATCCCCTTTAAAGCTTGAACAAGAAGCATAATCTTCTGTTTAATAAATATAACAAATAAAAAGTACAGTCAGTTACCAAACAATGAAACAGCTAGAGAAATAACATGGAAAGAAACAGGGTGTTGAGAAAAGGAGAAAAGGAGAGAAAAGACAAATACACAATGCTGTGATGAAGTGGAATAAATTACAGGTGGAGGAAACTAAAATATATTGTGCTTACAATACAAAAATATTTGAAAATCTAGATTGTCTAGATTTGAAAATTAGAATCTCCCTCTATTAACCCAAGTTGAGGTTGGAGAGAACTAGACATTAATGAAGGTTTAAATTTTGTCAAATGTCTGAACCAAAATGGCACTTTGGAAAAGTTATTTTAAATGTTCTATGAATTACATTAATGCCATGATTCCAAAGCTTATAAGAGTAGAAATATTTCCAATAATACCAAAATCCTATTACCAAAGCTTGAAAAAAAGCACAATAATAAATACTCTGTCTCACTTATAAATCATATTTTTAAAACCAAAATCAAATAAGTATGGTGAAAATGTGAAAGGCAAAAGAGAAAAGAAAAAAGGAAAGGAAGTGAGAAGGGGTTGCATATTGGAAAGAAGGATTCAATTGTCTGTGCTGCGCAGGTGGACCCAACTTACAAGAGACCCAAGCAAATCAATGAATAAATTACATTTGTGAAGAGTTCAGTAACGTGGCCAGTTATAAAATAACTAGATAAAAAATCAATAGCTTTCTTACATGCCATCAGTAAATTTTAGGTAATATTGCATTCCCAAGAGCAAAACAAATATAAAACATGAAGGATTAAATTTAAGAAAGAAATATATAGGATGCACAAATATATGACCTCACATTATTAGATAACATAAAAGATTTCACTACTTTGAGATATATCACATTCCTGGATAGGAAGGTACAGTATTGACAATCTACCTTATGTTAATGGTATGTTTAATGCAATTCCAAGAAAAATTTTAATAATATGTTTTAGAGGTTCACAAAATAGCCAAGAATATTTGGAAAAGATTCAATGAATGAACCATCTCTATCAGAAATTTAAAAAGATTACAGGTCTACAATAAATAAACCAGAGTGGAAACAGCATGAGGTTAGGCAGAAGAGGATAGAACTTAGTATGTGATTGTGTCAAACTTCATGGATTATCTAGTAATGGTGGTGGAGTAATTATTTAAAAAATAATTTGATTACTATTTCATATCACAAAATAAGGCAAGTTTCAGACAGCTTTAAGATTTCAGTATAAGGAATTCTAAGTATTTATCTCAAAGGAGAAATCAGAGATGTGGATTAAAATTTATCTTCAAGAGTGATCCCCAAAATATCTTTATAATAGTTAAAAAATTAGGAATTAATTAAATGACCAGCATTAGGGTATGGATTAAGAAATCAGAAAAAAGTCCATAGGATGGAATATTATACAGCCATTGAAAATGTTGTGTCTATTTATATGGGAAATTTTTAGTTTTATATTGCTAAGTATAAAAATAACTTAAACACTGTGCACACCTTATGCCACTTGAGAATACATGTGAGAAAATACTAGAAAGACACATGCCACAATGTTTATATGTGTTTTCTTTCCTCTTTTCCTCCCTCTTCCTTCTTTCTTTTCTATTCTTGTCCAGTTCCAGCAAGTTCATATGGATAACAGACAGATGGGAAATCAGTGATTCCTCTGGCATTTGATTAGCCATATTGCATTTTTAAGTGGAAGTACTTTTAAGGTACAGATGCAGGATCTTATTTAGAGGGAGGTTCCTTAGGTTGTGAACATGCAGAAAAGAGTTAAGCTGCAGTGGAATGAGTCAAGTTAAGGGAGAGTTGGTCTTGATTTTTTTTCTCATTAAGATTATGGATGAGAAAATGTCTTGAAGGAGAGAGTTATAGCATCAGATCTTTATGATGTGTGAATCGATGCTTTTCAACCCCTGAATGTGCACACAAACCATATTCTTGTTCAATATCAAGGAGAGATCTTTTTTTTCTCATTAAGATTATGGATGAGAAAATGTCTTGAAGGAGAGAGTTATAGCATCAGATCTTTATGATGTGTGAATTGATGCTTTTCAACCCCTGAATGTGCACACAAACCATATTCTTGTTCAATATCAAGGAGAGATATCAAGACCTGCTGTACTATAGAGCTCCCCAGACAGCACAGTGGCATAAATGCTGTGGCACAAAGAGATGGTAAACATCTGCCAGGATATTGATCTTGTTCAAATGCAGTTTTTGAGTCCATAGATCTGGAGCTTGGCCTGAGATTCTGCATTTCTAACAGACTCCCAAGGGATGCTGGTCCATGTTGAGTAGTGAGGGCTTAACCAATTCTGATATCTCTTTCTAGTTTGGTTCTAAGCAATTTTCATCTTTAACAGGATCCTACAAAAAAACAATAATCTTTCTGTGTCCATTCTTTTTCTTCTAGAGTCTGACCTGTTTGCCTTACGTCCCTAGGAGTGAGTGTTTACCTGGGGTTTGAGTCAAATGTGGGGTTAACACCTCATGTATGCCAAGAGCAAATAGAGAACAAAAAAAAAAAAAAAGCATGGAAAAAAGAATATTTTTTATCCTAGGCAAATACTTCAGTCAGATAAAACAGAAAATATCTTTATGAAACTATTAATAAATCCCCAAGACATCTCAAATTAAACAATGGCAAGAAATGTTATGTTTGTAGAAATACATAAAATTCATTTGAGGTCAGGACATTTCACGGTGTCAGCCAATAAAGCAGATGGGAGATTCCATGCATTTGAATGGGCCTGGGATAAAACTGTCAGACAGTGGAGCTGGGAGACTGGGGTTCTGTTCTGGCCCAGAACTGAGGGCCAGCTGTGGCAGGCACCCTTTGAGGTTGGTCTGAGCAGTGAGCTCGTGGGTCCAGGACCTCTGGAAGAAGACTGCTAAGACATACTGTGAAATGGCTAAAATGCTTTTATGTGAGAGGTGCAGGGAACAATGAATTTAAGCAACTCAAGAGTGAAGCTTCACAGACCCCAGCCAAGGAGAGTTGTGTGTGTTAGGGCAACACTAGCTGCTGTGACAAATAGACCCCTTGTTGCTAAATGGCTCAAAGACAGTAGAAGTTTATTTTCACTCACATAACAGTTCAAGATGGTTGCTCTTCGTTGGTGGGCAGCTTCTCTTCCATGAGGTGACTCATGTCCCAGGTTCACTTCCTCTGAGATACTTTGCTTACAATTAAGAGAAGCTCTCATTAAGTGGTAATGAGCTTCAGGTGCTGGGAGATTGTCATTCACTTCCTTATAAAAGAACCACTACAAAAGTTAAAAGGAGAGATATTAAGACCTGTTGTACGTAAATCTCCCCAGACAGTGCAGTGGCATAAATGCTGTGGCACAAAGAGATGGTAGAGATCTGCCGGGATATTGATCATTAGCTCTTACAGTGATGGGTGGATCAGCTGGTGAACTTCGTCTGCATGAATTCCATTTCATCTCACCCAGAGTGTTATAATTATTATTATTCATGTGTACCTTGATATGAAAACAATTGGGAAGCCTTTTTACATAAAAAGATATGCAGAGTGTTTTCTAAAAACTTCACACATTTCTAGAAGATCGAAATTAATTAATTTTATTCTCAAGCTCCAACCTCTCTTTCATTCATTTATTGAGCGTCTACTGTATGCCAGGCACTGTTCTAGGCACTGACTCCTGATTTTGACCTTCGAAATTACATACATTGGCATAAAAAGATTTTACACTGTTTTGGTTTTATTCTTATAGCTGCCTATATTTTTTCCTCTCCTCTAGCCATGGGTGCATATTCCCATTAGACTGATAAAAGTAAGTCAGAGCAGATATTAATTGGCCCTTAATTATGCTCCAGTGTTCCTGAGATGGCCTGTGCATTTTTTTTTTTCTGAGGTATACAAATAGGATACATGACAGGGAGATGGATTTCTATACTGGGAGAAAAAAAAAAAAAAAAAAACACAAAAAACCTTTGTGACAATGTTTTTCCAATCAAAAGAGAAGAATTTTCTAACCAAAACAAAAGGAAAACCTTCATTTCCCGACAGGTAGATACTAAGTAAAATGAGCACACAGCTGCCAGGTTTTTACATTAAACACTTAGTTTCTGTTTAATGTTTTCTTTATCAAGATTGCAATACTTCATCGGACACACTCGGCTTCAGTCAAGAAGCTCCTTAGAACTGATTTCTAAGAGCTCGCCTCCCATCCAGAACCAGAGATGTTTAAACAACATTTAAACAAAACAAAACAAAACAAAAAACTTAACAAGGATTTTTAAACAGAGATTTATAGTGGTTTCATCACAGGCTCATTCCTCCAGAACTCTGCCCCGGGTGGCCAGCCGAGCTGCCAAAGCCTGTGTGGCTTGCTGTCACGCCGGCCATGCTCTGGCCAGCCAGTCTGAGGACTCCCCAGGGGACACAGCTTACAACCGCACGGGGTCCTCTCTGGCACTAATGCTGTAATCACACAGGCAGGAGCAATATTGAAGGTGTTAATACTAATGGGGATACACAGCAGTGGCAATGCACTCTCTTCACAGACACCTCTAGGAGGAAACGGCTGCAGGGAGACCTCATGTTGCAATATCTCAAGTTCTACCACCCCAGGATCCAGGAGTTTCTTCTCCCAAGATAGTGAAGGTTGCTAGTTAGGAGGCAAAAAAATATTGTATGATAACAGGAGGAAGTCTTGTAGGTACAAACTAACCCTGTAGTGTTATTACTTGAACTCATTCAGTATAGCCCAAGGCATGAGTGTGGATCTGAAATACACCAACATTCAGTCGGCCTCAGATGAACCTACTCTCTTCCATTCATGCCGGGCCCCGGGTGGCTTCCTTCTTTCCCTCTGGAACACAAATCTACTCCAGGTTTCAACCGTCTCTCCATGGTAGTCTAAATATTGACATAATGCTTCACCCCGCTCTGGACTGCCCCTTCTTGATCAAGCCCCCTCTGTCCAGGCGCTTGCCAGGGAGCTGGGCACATTCACCCCAGTGTCTGCTCCATTTCCCAAGTGGTTTGCAGTTGACCTTTGAAGGGTCGGCTATCTTTGGTGTCTCAGCGCCTGCAGAGAGCTAAGCTGTTGCACATCGCAGAGTCTCTTTTACGATGTATCGTCAAATTTCCTCTCATTTTTCTTTCTCTCCCCTCCCCCGCCCCATCAATACATGACTTTTTCTATGGCTCACGTTTATATTTGAAAAATTCCTAAACAGAAAGTCAATGCCATCTAAATAGACATTTCGGAAAAGGGTTTCATCAAAGCCCTCAAAAAATACTGTNAGGTTTTTGTGCATTTACCTTAATTTAAAGCAATATAGATTTGCATAGAAAATCCTATTCTATTGTATAGACCTGAAATCCTGCTGTCTTTTTCTGTGAGCTCTTGAGATGGTTTTCAATTAAGAAAATTCATATGAAGAAAATTTATATAAAGAATCTTCCTTGCAAATATATTTCCCTTCTGAACCTGAGGTTCTTTCACATATTGGCTTTGCCCAGGAACCATTAAGAATGCAGAATCTTAGATCCCCAGGCCTCAAGACATAGGTCATGTTTAAGTTCTCTGTGCATCACTATTTTCATGAATAAGTCAGTTGATGATTTTGTCCTTTTTAGTGCTAAAGCTCTGTGGTCTAATGATGTCATATAAAAACCCAGATCTAATTGCTTCGATTTCAGCAACAAAAAGCCAAGCACACTTTCTATCAGTCTTGAATGCTTGGAGACCGAGTTTGGATTGGTGGGAAGTGAGAGGCAGTTAGGGTTTTTATAGCACAGGTATGTTTAAAATTGGTTTCCTTCATTCCTATACCTCTACTCTGATATGTGGAACTACCACAGAAATCTTTTCAAGACACAGCTTTCAGTATGCCAAATGACATTCCTCTACCAGAGAATCTACAGTGGTTTTGTCACCTTTTATATCAAGATCAAACCCCTTCCAAGTTCATGTCTAAATCTGATCCATCTTTGAGAGGTCACTCAGGATGCACATTCCTCTAACCTGCTTCTCTCACATTGCTCTGTCTTACTTCACTGTATCTTACTGTATGTAGAGTCAATCCCACTGAGATGGGTGAGGTTGGTATGTATGTGTGCTCTTTTTCTCCATTTGTTTCTTACAGTTTAATCCCTTCCTCAGCCGCTGCCTCCACCTTCCCAGTTCCCAAATATGTGTAGGTGTGTACTTGCATGTGTGCACATTGGTCCTCTAGTTTACAGCCTATGCTTTTTCAGTATTCCCTACANTGTTCCCTTCTTTTTATTTGATGGCTGCTTAGTTCTTGCAGAGAGAAGAAAGGACATTATGATTTGGCTACTTCTCTGTTAAGGGCAAAACGGCGAGCCAAATGTAATTCAGTATATTTGAAGCAGGTTTAACCAAGATCTAGTTCAGTTGCTTGTTTTGCAACAAGCTGTGTGCAAGATATGGAAAACTCAGCAAACTGAAGACTGCTCAAGTTTAATTTCTTTCTGTTTAGAGAATACCTACGAGACAATGTTTTGAGGGGATTTATGCATGGGACTGGTACTGGAATAAATCAAAAGACTAATACTGGGTTTCACAATACTGGAGTGGTTGGAAAATGTGTTAGCTGCTCTTTCTACCTTCAAAGAGCTTATAAGCAGAGCAGGGAAGATGGGTATGGCTGGCCCAGGAACAATGCAAAATAGCAGGATGGCAGGATGTCTTTAACCAAGTTTGGCAGTGGGCAGGCAGACCTGATAATTTCCTGAGAAGATCGGACTTGAACTGGACCCAAAGGAGTTTCAAATAGGCCATATGGAGAGAGTAAGCCATTTTGGAAGATATAAGCAGAGCTTAGGTAGAGGCAGGTGGTATAAGCAGAGAATAGGCAGAGTCAGGTGAGAAGTCTGGCTTGGATGAGACAACGGCAGACGGGTAAGATACAGCCAGACGAAGCAGGGCTTTTGCTAGCCGGGCTACTTTCTTGTTTGGGTATCCAGAATCCTTAACAATTTTAGAACTTACTCTGGCTTCAGGATGAGAAGAGGAGAAAAACTTCACTTCCTGTCACTTTGTCTCAGTGAGGTATCAACAAGTTGCTGTCATCTTGATTGGTATTTTATCTCATCTAGTCCCCCAGATTTTCTTATGTTTTGCCTATAGTTTCCTTTTTTCCTTTAACATGTTTTCCTTGGTGGCATGTGTTTTCTAAATTGTTTCTCCTATCCTCTACTCTTCATGTCAGAAAATGACACTTGAATGCAGGTTTTTGTGCATTTACCTTAATTTAAAGCAATATAGATTTGCATAGAAAATCCTATTCT
>NW_007728852.1:230695-231854 GCF_000696425.1 Galeopterus variegatus | reverse complement strand
CTTGCATGTGTGCACATTGGTCCTCTAGTTTACAGCCTATGCTTTTTCAGTATTCCCTACAGTCCAAGCAAAATACTAGACGTGTCTTAGTCTCTCAGTAAATATGCATTGATTGACTTCTTGATTAAGCATCCCAATAGTGGGGGCAGTAAATGCACAAGAGAAGGACCAGTACACATTTTAAGTTCCAGAATCATACATCTGTGGGGTCAGGTCATCTATACATGTGGGTGATTCGATTTCAGCAAACAATCCTTTTAATAGTTCACATCAAGACGAGAAACTATTCCGAAAAGGACATGATTACAAGTCTGGACTCTGAAGACCACCCACAAAGTCTTCATTGGAAAGGAGAGAAGACCCTGGAGAGGGATGAAACAGTTCTGAGGGTGAAGAAGCTGGACAGATGGATGGAGGACTACAAGGTGACCCAACCAGGGGCAAGAAGGAAGGGAATAGGCTGCTGTAGGTCTTGGGCAGCAAGAAGTTTACATGGATCAGTTTATACTGTTGGATTAATACTGTTTGGCTGGAAAAAATAGTGTAAATAAGATGAATATAAGCCATCTGTTTGGTATATTGATGCAAAATGATGAACAATAGTAATTGAGAGAAATGTTGAAAATAATAAGAAATGCATTTTAGCTTTTTAAGAATTAGTCCAGCTTTGTTATTTAAAATTTGGGGAAATTTACAGGGTGGGTAACATAGTGGTAATCACACAAAAAATGGTTAAGTGTTCTTAAGCATCTGGACCCATCTTGCTATCAAGACCAACGTTCTCTGAAGTTTCTCAAAGTTGGGAACGGATGATAATGCTTCAGGGACAGCCAACTACGATGATTGAGCACATGCCAACAGTTTTGTGTTGCAATTAATTAAAATTTACAACAGAGTTAATCTGGCAACATCCATATATTTAACAATATGGATAATTGTTATTGTGCTCGGAGGCTTTTACGAATGAATGGTGACCAGATCACATAAATGCCTGTAATTTGTGTTTCTTTACACAGTTGAGTTGAGCCTTTACAGATTTTTCTCCTCTTTGTTAGGGCTCCAATAACCCAGAAACAAAGCCAATGTTAACAATTTTCTCTGACGTCGTATTAATCCTCTACACACACACACACACACACACACACACACACACACACAC
>NW_007728852.1:223585-230422 GCF_000696425.1 Galeopterus variegatus | reverse complement strand
TTGAGCCTTTACAGATTTTTCTCCTCTTTGTTAGGGCTCCAATAACCCAGAAACAAAGCCAATGTTAACAATTTTCTCTGACGTCGTATTAATCCTCTACACACACACACACACACACACACACACACACACACACACTCACACACCTTAAATAACAAAAGTCCTGGTTTGATTCCTTGGCAAAGGGTTCTCCATGGCCTGAATATCCCACCCAATCAGGGCCCAGGGCCCACCCTCTCTGTACTCTCACCCCTGCCTCATGCCTCCTCAGTCTCATTCCCCACCCATGGGAGAGGCCCTCCAGCAATTGCACCCTGGTTTTCCATCCTTCAAGGAGCCTGAGAGAGCCTAAGGTCTAGGCCCTGCCTGGATATGGAGTGAAAGCTCAGGAATCACTCAGTGAAGGTTGAGAAAAATAGAGCCCTGAGCTTGGGAGAGAGGCCTGGCCTGGAACACCGGCCAGGTGAGTTCCCAGCCCCTGGGAGTCTTGGGGAGGAGAAGAAAAAGAGGTTAAGCTTAAACTCTTTAAAATGCTTTGTTTTTCTTAGTTTTTTTCCTATACAATACATTTATAATTTTTAGAAAAATTAAAGAATAAGGTTTTGCGAGAAGAAGAAAATAAATATATATCCAAAGCATATTTGCACTCTCACATGACCCCTGTAACGAGCCTGTGAGAGGCATTTCAGGCAAGCTCAGTTGACAGTGGAGGAAATTGTGTGTCCAGGGCTTGCACATCTTGATTGAGTTGGAGTAAAACCACTGAGAACCTTGGTTGGTAAAGGATGAAGACAGACCTTAAGCACAGGTCTTTCTGATTCTCAGCTTCCATCCTTTACATTCTTTCTAAAAAGTCTGGGGGCCACTGGATAATAGGATTAAACTGAAAAAACATATTCTGCCCTTTCCAACCCTCCAATTTCATCCCTGCTTGCAAATAAGGACACTCACTTTTCTTGCACTTTAGCAGCAGAGAAGAGAGGCATTCATGACCTGCTCAGTGTGGGTTGTTAAGCATTTTCCTCTGAGTAGTTGATAATGGCAACATCTGCCCTTTCCATTTGGGGACTCTTGAGAGCAGCCTGTGGGGAATACAGTATCTGAAGGGCTCTGACAGTAGAAAGGAGATTCTTGTCCACTTATTCACAGAAGAATCAATAGGAAAAATCTACAGGGATTGAATGACCCAGGAGCATGGTCCACCTGCTTTTGTCTTTGCAACCCAGGGCATAGTGCCACCTTGTCCACTTATTCACAGAAGAATCAATAGGAAAAATCTACAGGGATTGAATGACCCAGGAACATGGTCCACCTGCTTTTGTCTTTGCAACCCAGGGCATAGTGCCATTGTCAAAAGAGGGTCTGGATCTGTGAAATGCAGTGCCACCCGGCTCTTTGGCAGGGTCTGTGGGCTTACTCTATCTTGGCTGGCACAGAGGAATTGAGAGATTGCAGAGCTGGTACCCTGTGCGCATCCAGCGTCTGAGTCAACATTTCAAGGAAGTCAAACACGGCAGTTGCTGGTTATTTATAAGGATTGATGTAAGTTGCTCCTTACAAATCATTTATTACTATTTAACTGGAAGTGATGAGCTCATGCCTGAAAAAATAGCCTTAATGAAATGATGGACCTTTGGGGAGTGCTTCTCCTGGAACCAGTTTGTTCTGGATAGTGGAGGGAGGGAGGAAAGGAGGAAAGGAGTATTTCTCTTCCAACAAATCTACCACAATCTTATAAAATAGGGGGTTTTAGCTACATTTTCCAGTAAGCTCGGTGACTTCATTTACATGGCAAAGATTTATGAAACAAGTTCACTACCATAGATGTCTATGTCACTGAGTCTCTTTGACCTCACAAATATTCTCCCTCTGGTTGAAATTGTTTTCTAAGTTTGAACTTTGTATTTTAAAAGAATGGTCCTATTTAAGGAGGAAACATGTCTATGAAGTTTGAGTATAATGTGAAGTGAGTTTCTTGCAGCCAAAGCTCAAATGTTCATGATTCCTCACAAGTATGTGAGACCCAGAAATAATTCTGACATCTTTTAAATCAATAAAATGACCTGTCTGTTTCTGTTTTCCTGACTGAACTCCCCAACTAACACAACTTGTTTATGGATTTAAAAAAATAAAATCAAATTCCGAGATGTTTAATATGGCACGTTTCTTGAATTGAGGTTCCTTGAAAAACACACACACACTCACAGCCTATTATTGTCCAGCGTAAAAAAGCAACATACTTTTGCATTTAAGAAAAACACCAAAATCCCCCAAAATAAAATCATCAAATATTTTCAAGGTAAAGACAGAGCCTCTAAAAAGCTAGAGAATCAAGAACTTACGAATGCATAACTCAATTAAATATTATGAACGATCAAGACAGATGAGATCAATCAGCTTGCATTGACAACTGGGGGGAGAGGTCTATGGAACGGAGGTGCACACTGGAGAGCAGACACTAGGGGAAAGGAAGCAGACCAGACACAGAGAAAGTAAGAGAGATGAAAGGACCTGCTCATGCCTGTAAGCTTTGGGGCTCTTTGAAACTCACACAGCTCAGACTTTGCTTCCGACCAAATAAAACCTGGGGAGATATTGTCAAGGGTACAAACTTTCAGTTATAAGCTGAATGCATTCTGGATCTAACACACAAGGTTACGATAGTTAATAATACTGATGAGATCAGATTTTAAGTATTCTCACCCCACCCCACCAAATGGTAACTATGTGTGATGATGGGTGTGTTAGTTAATTTGTAGTAATCAGTACACAATGTACATATATTACATCTTGAATATATACCATTTTATTTGTCGATTATTTAAAAATAAAATAAAACTCACCAGCTGGTGTCTGTATACACGCACACGTATATGTGTGTATGTATATGTACATATATGGGTATATATGTTTATGTATAAATACATATGAAGATACTTCAAAAAGTTCATGGAAAGATTTGTATTATCTTTTAATTCTATTTTTCCGTGAACTTTTTGAAGTACTCTTACATATTACATACCACACAATTCATTAATTTAAAGGATTTCAAGTGTATAATTCAATGGTTTCTGGTGTATTCTCAGGATAATGCAACCATCACAACAGTTTTAGGACATTCTTATCACCTCACAAACTTTGTAGCAGGCTTATTTGATGTGTTTTTGAAAATAGCCCTTTCTTATTGGCTCTGGAGTCATTTACAATGTGTTTCTCAAATTATTTTTGGAATAAGTTTTCTACTGATAATATATTAATAGAAAGATCTAAATTTAAATCAAGAAAATGACGTGCTTCTAAAATGACAAACATGACCCCCCCCACTGTGATTACATGCTTCTTAGGTAAAATTTGTTCTGTGAAGTGCTGCATATCTGCAAGAAATCACCCGTGGAGCCTTTTCTGTGTTTGCATTTCCATTTGTAAAACATCCTTTTCATTTGGCCTTTTCTTTTCATTGTCTGGAATGGCTAATTCAAGCTCCTAGCATTTTTGGTGTTTATCTCACATTTTACAAAGAGATTACAACAGCCACCAAGTTTCCTTATATTAACAAGTTTTAAAACAACCGATCAATCCTTTTTTTTTTTTTTTTTCTTACCCAAACCCCAATGTGGTTCCTCTCTTAGAACCTGAATAACATTCATGAACCATCTTTTTTGGGATACCCTGTAAAAATAAGATATTGAATTTTATTGGGAAGTTATCTGCATTTCAGAATGCCAACCCTCTGAGCAAAGACCCTAGTTGTAGTTTGTATAATACATACATTTTTAAAGCTACCAGGACGTTTGCATATAAAATGTTCAAATTCATATTTTATTTATACACCTGTAGGCAAAAATTGGTTTTAATTAGGGACAATAGATTAATTTTCTTATTTAGGCTGTGACAAGTTTTCTAGAATTAAGCTGAAAGCTGAGTTAGTCTAGAAGCTGAAGGATCTTTCTACGTAATTTAAATTGCCCTGAGAATTGTTTATAAAAGCTTCGAGATGTGGAAAAACTAACAACAAAGGGATAGGCAGAATGAGAGGCACATTTTATTTTTCTAAGCCAGTTATATATATTTCCAAAGGGTTTAATACTAGAAGAATCTGAGGAAACTATGTGTAATACAGTTACCAAGAGCCAAGTGACTTATTTACCTAAAACAGGGTCTACTTAAGGGTGTAGTTTCCAATATAGTTCCTATTCTTGTGGTCCAACATATTTTTAACATTCTAAAATTAACCAGACAAACCTGATCACTTGATCCCTAAAAGTATGTTTATTATTTTCTCAGTGCTTAGAGAATAAATGAAATTATGGTGATTGAAACCAAGCTACAGGTTTGAAAATCTTCCAGAAACCAAGCAAACCCTTTGGGAAACTACAAAGTTCTCAGTAAGAATGTGAAGGTGGGTGTTCTTCTGTAACCCCCAATCTCCTTCTTCCCGTCTGTGTCTACATCATTATTAAGTATTTAATGAGTACCTGTTCCAATACACCGCCTCATGGAGATTCCCTGATTCCCAGTCCACAAGAACATCCCCAGTCCTGCTCTACTCTTTGCTGGATTTGCTTGCTAATCTTTCTTGTTATCCAAAACTGAATATTTTATATTCATTTATTTATTTTCTGGTGCTCTACGGGATATAACTGTACCAAATTAGACTCTTGGGTCTCAAAGTCGTAGAAATGAACAATGCACCCAGCAGTAAAGCAAGCAACATTTTATTAAAAGAGGAGATAGGCTTATGCATAAGGTGGTAGCTACAGTAAAGCTAGCTCCTGAGGGGAGCTGTTCAGGTTTCTTTTTATAGGGCAAGTGGGCAAGGGGGTGCAGGCCAGCATCATCATTCTGCACCTCTGGAGGTGGTCCATTGTGTTCTTCTTGGTGGCATCATGGGTGCATGCTCAGTGAAAAGTCCAGGATGGTGTCTTGCTCATTATCAACATCCCAGGAAGGTCAGGTAGCACTCAACTTGAAGCTTTGCACACATGCAGGAGTCAGGCTGGCTGCCTGGGGGAAGTTGGGGAGAAGTTCTTTTTTTAAAGGCAAGAGGTTCTTCAATTGACCTTGGCATCTTGCTTTGATGGTTTCTGGTATTTTTCTGGTGGTTGCAAGGGAGGTCAGTTCCATGAGCATCTTGCCTGTAACTCCTAAAGGGGTCTTAAGATTAATCTGTAACTTAATTTTTATAAATATGGGAAAAGAAAGAATGGGTAAATAACAATAAGTTTTTTTTTTTTCCTTTTTGTCTTTTTTACTGACCGGTAACGGGATCGCAACCCTCAGTGTTGCGCCCGCACCGTGCTCAGCCAGTGAGTGGGAACTGGTCTCCACATGGGATCCGAACCCTCGGCGGGAGCGCCGCCATGCTCCCAAGCGGTGCACTCTCCAGTGCGCCACCGGGCCGGCCCGACAATAAGTTTTAAACAAAGCTAACAGTTATATTTTAATAAGCCTTGGGGAAGGGGTTTTGCAACTCAGTAAATATCTGTTCCCCTCTTATCTCAGTTTATTTTATCAGGGCAGTTATACCCAATAGGTCTCTTTCAGTCACTTTTATCATAGCCACAGGGTAATCATCCACCCTTGGGTTCTCATGACTGAACAGTGGAAAAGTAGCAAAGTGTTACATATCCCTGCAGCTTGTCATCTGCAGGGAAAATGGAGTCAGTTTGGTTCACAGGCCTTGCCCTATCTTGTCTCATAACCTTTGCAAGTCAAGAAAAATTGCTGATTCCCATGTCTCGAATTATGTTTAGAACATACTAGTAGCTCAGCTACTAGTTACTGGTAACTACTAGTTGCAACATACTAGTAGTGTGTTAGTGTGTGTGCATGCATGTGCGTGTATGTGTGAGAGAAAGAGAGAAGAAATACATAGTGTAACTTCAGTTAAAATCATCCAACCTTTGGTTTCAAGGACAAATTTTAAGGCAAGTGGAGTGGATGTGCCCCAACAGTTGAGAACTTAAGACCATCCATATGGGAAAGGATGTAAGCAGTGGCAGCAAAGAGAAGTGGAAGATGATTTGGGAGAGACTTAGGATGTAAAATCAGCAAGACTTGGCAATGGCATGGCTACAGGGAACCAGAGAGAGAAAGGGGTCAGGGTGCTTGTCTTTAAGCGGGGTCCGGGGTGGGGAAGAGCACTACGGTCTTTTCACAGAGCAGAACCTACCCAGCTCTCCCCACCCCCATTTCTTCTCTTTTCTCTTTCCTTTTTCTCCTCTTCTCTCTCCTACAGACTATTGGCCTTGACCTCAACTCTTACAGTATAGACTGTTAATACCTCATACTGCAAGTTTGTGTTGTAATCCATAGTTTTTTAAAGCGAATATCCCTCAAAAAAACTTGGTACATTTCACCCCTGAGAAAAATTTCAATGGATGTCTGTGCCGACGGGATAGATAACAGTCTCGTAACTGTTTCTGAATTCCCGCTACTCTGAATTTTGTGCTTCTGACATTTCTTCTTTGGGGAAGACCCTCCTGTTTCCCTGGTAGACATGCTAAATCTGACCTCCTCACCAACCCTGACCAATGCAGCCTTTGGTGAGTCTCTCTCCTCTGAAATTGTGCACTGTTACTGCAGAGACCATTTATTTGGCATTAAGCATTTAGCTCAATTGGAGAAATATTGAATGGGTTCCCACAACGTATGTAGAGACTTGTACTAAGTAACATGAAGGTAGTAATCCTTATATAGCAATTTACAACTCGCCATATTAAGGAAAGAATCTTTATTTTTATTTTATTTTGTCTTTTCACATTTATTTATTTTTTATTGAATCATAATTGATTATACATATCTTGGGGGTTCAATGTTGACATATGTTGATCAAAT
>NW_007728852.1:205948-223450 GCF_000696425.1 Galeopterus variegatus | reverse complement strand
TACTAAGTAACATGAAGGTAGTAATCCTTATATAGCAATTTACAACTCGCCATATTAAGGAAAGAATCTTTATTTTTATTTTATTTTGTCTTTTCACATTTATTTATTTTTTATTGAATCATAATTGATTATACATATCTTGGGGGTTCAATGTTGACATATGTTGATCAAATAAATATAATTAGCATGTGTATTACTACAAATCATACTTATTCTTTATGCCCCTTGTCCAATCTCTCCCCATCCCCTCTCCCTCCCGCCTCCCACGTCTGATAACCCTAGATTTCTTCTCTCCCTCTGAAAAAGTAATGGTTACTCTGTTGATTTGTTGCCTAGATGATCTGTCCAGTGCTGAGAGATGGGTGTTCAGGTCTCCCACTATTATCATAGAGCAGCTGCTTCTTCTGTCACTCTGGAGTGGGCTTTGTGGAGACAGACATCCTCTTCTTTTCTTTGGTCTCTGCTGGTGACTCTCCTTCTGTGGATGTACTTGAGTGGCTGGAAGGCCCTCTGCATGGAGGTTGTGGCATCTAGCTGCTTTTGTGGCAGCCGTGGCTATTGTGGTGGCTGTGGTGGGCCGCCCACATGGAAGTGATGTTTTTGGTGTGCTCCTTGCCTGGATGGGAGGAGGGGTTGGTCCCTGACTCCATCTGTTTTTACATTCTGAGATGTTGTTGCGGAACAGTTGGGGGGAGGGGGGAGAGGAAAGGGGAAGAAATAGGGTGGGAGAAGGAGGAACGAGGGGGGTGTGGTTGAGGCCCATGACACCCCCCTCATTCCTGCAGGGAAGGCCAGGGGGCTTCTAGTGGTGGCTTGGTCATTGCTGGGCTGAATGCAGATGTCAGGGAGGTGTGGCCAAAGCCCTCGGACCCCACTGCCCCAGCTCGGGAGCCTGGGGTGTTTCTTGTGGTGGCTCTGTGGTCATCACTGGGCTGGTTGCAGGTGTTGGGGGAGCATGGCTGAGGCCCTTCATCCTCCATCACCTGGTTTGGGAGCCCTGGGAACTTCCTGCTGTGGCTCAGTGGTTATTGTTGGGCTGGGTGCAGGTATTGGAGGGGCATGGCTGAGGCCCTTGGCCCCCCACTGCCTGGCTCAGGAGCCTGGGGCACTTCCTGTGGTGGCTTGGTAGTTGTTGCTGGGCTGGTTGTGGGTATCAGGGGACATGGCTGAGGCTCCCAGCACTCCCTACTCCCTGGCTTGGGGGTCCATGGGGCTTCTGGTCCTTCCACCAGGTGTTCTTTGGTGAAGTGAGACCTTTACTAGTTAATATCAAACTTTGTCTCTGGTCTGTGCATATTTTTTTTCTTTCAGTTCTGTGTTGGATTATTTGCTATTTCCACTACTTAAACTCTGCACTGGAACTAATTTGTTGTCTTTTGCTTACTTCTAAAATGAGGGAACTTCCTGTGGGGACCAGCACTTGAGCCCTGTGGTTGAGCTAAATTGCTGCTTTGCTGCTAATTCCCTGGGGAAGGCTTTATGTGCAGCTCAGATTTTAATGGTTGACTTTTTAGGTACTTCTGGGTCTCATGAGATCTGGTGCACCTGGGTTGTGTGGAAACTCTGGTCTGGTCCTGAGTCTTTTCAGCAAACTGCTCCTCCTGCAGTTCTGTATTCCTGACCTGTCTCCAGTGAGTGGTCCTGTGCTGACTGGGGGCAGATCAGCTGTCCATGCTGTACCCCAATGTTCCCTCAGTGGCCCATCTCCCCCACCACCTGCACTCCAAACACTTCCCATGGGACAGGCCCTGCACTAGTTGCTTGCAATGACTCACCAGCCTCTGACTGGCTCCTTTTTTCTGTTGTCTGTGGCTACTCACTCCTATGTGGGTTCACAGGAACCCTGTTAGTGATCTTGCTGGCCTGGGGGCTGAGGTCCTCTTCTCCCCTGCCACCTCCAAGCAACTTCATATGAAGGGCACAACAGTGGCTTTTGCCAGCTCTTTCTCTGTGCACTCACCAGCTTCAGCTTTAAAGCGGCCGGGATTCGAAATGGTGGGAGCAATCCTTTCTTTCTCTCATTGTGGCTTCTCCTGCCTTCATGAACTCCATAGGTCTCTCCACCTCTTCTGCTGAGCTCTGGCAGTCCCAGCTTGGCCATCATTGCTTTTTAATAGTTGTAAATTGGTTGATTTGTGGGAGAGAGTGACTCTGGGGACCATCTATTCCACCATCTTAACTGAAACCAGGAAAAATTCTTATGCCACTAGATTTTATTTCTATTTTGATTGGTGGTGGTGTTAATTTTATGATTGTTTTGCCACTGTTGAGAAAAAAGTGTGGTGCATTTGAATATTAGATTTGTTCTTATTAAACCATTTTGTATCCTTTAGCTAAGTCCTACTTAGTTAATGAAGAGTATCCTTTTAATATTCTGATTAATTCTTTTTCTGAGTATTTTATTGAGAATTTTTTTAGCCTTATACGTTAGATTGACCTATAATTTCTCTTTCTGGTACTTTTTTAAAAATTAAAATAATGGACCAGTACCCTGAAGAGTTTATATATTTTTGAAAAATATTGGTCCTTGATAAAGCTCTCACCTTAATACATTTTTAGCCCTGAGCCTTGTTAGGTGGTAAATTAATTGAACCTTTTCAGTTCCTTTCAGTCTATTCAGGTTTCCAGGACTTCTGGGGAGAATATTTTAGTGATTTTGCTTTTTTAAAAATTATGGCTAATTTTATCAGAGTTAGAAATATCATGGACTGATTGGAATGTGATATTTACTTACACTCTGTATTTGTTGCTATGTTCCATGTCCTGATTCTATTTTCACTTTCTTTAGTTTTGCTTTTTTTCTGATTAGATTTGCCAGAAGTTTGTCTATTTTATTGTTTCTTTTCACCCCAAGATCAAACTTGTTGATTTTTTACTTTTCTTCTACTTCTATTTCCAAATAAATTAACTCTAATTTTTATCTGCAGTAATAAAAGCGTGTAGGGCTATTAATTTTCCTCTTCTACTGTTATACATATTTTGGTATGATGTGTTCTTTTCTTTTTATCAGCTAGTTTGTATTTTCAATTTTGATTTCCTACTTCTTTGATCTAAGAGTTATTTAGGAGAGGATTTCCTAATTTCCAAGTAATAAAGGTTTCTTCAGTCATATTTTTAATTTTTTACTTCTAATTTTATTGGATTATGATCAAAGACTATAGCCTGAAAACTTTCTGCTTCTTTGAATTTGTGAAGCTTTCTTTGTGGTCAAGCATGTAACTGATTTCTGGAAAGGGCCAGTAGACATAAGAAAAAACACATATATCTGTATGTGTTATTCAATTATTTTGTGTCCCCAAAAGTGACATTTTTTTTTGAATACCAGAACCATTTGATTTTGAAGTGAATACATTAAAGACATTCATGATAGTTGTTTGAAATCAAAGTTTTTCCAAATTGCTAATAGTTAATACTATATACTTAGGTGCTGTATTTTTATAGGACATGCAGGTTTATGATTATTGTTTCTTCTTCATAAATTGTCTTTCATTATTACACAATGTTCCTCTTTATTTTGTTTAGTGCTTTTAACCTTAAGTTCCACCCTGTATGATATTAATATTGTCATTCCTGCTTTCTTTTTGTTTGCATTTGTTTGACATCTCTTTGCTCTTCCCTTTATTTTCATCATTTCTTTTCCATTTTTAAGAGTCTTCCTCATAAACAATGTGTATCTGGGTTTTGTTTTTTCACTCAATACAACCGTCTCAGTTATTTAACAGGATGATTCATCCTGTTCACATTTAGTTTAACATATGACACTTCATTTTATTATGCCCATCTTTATGTTTACCATTTATTTTACTTTTTAATTCTCCTTTATTAATTTTTATTTTCTAGCTGATTTTATTTACCATTTATTCTATTTTTATTATCAGTTTGAAAGTTCCACTGTACTTTTTCATTCTGCTAGTGGTTACCTTTCATTTTTTGACTTTCATAATCAAATATATATTTTTCACTATCATATGGAAATCAAAAATTCTTACTTTTCCACATGAAGATGCCCTGTTACTGAACTGTTTCCCCAGTGCTAATTAGAATATTTTTAGCCTCTCTTCTTCCATGGCTCTTCTCCAACCCCAGTCTTTGATCCCTTTGTTCTGAGAGATAGTTTAGAACTTTTAATTTCAGATCAGTATTCTATTTTCTCTTATCATCTGTCTCTTCTCTTTTAAGAATCTTTATTTTACTGCTTCTGGCATTAAGACAGATGCAATATTATAATACAATATTAGGACCAATGGTAAATCAAATTTTAGGCTGGAACCTAAAAATTCTGGAAAACATATTCATTAAAAATTAAGCTCAACAACATCAAAGAAATGATGAAGTAGAAAGGGATTAGGAGGTCACAATCAAAAGGATCTGGGAGAGATAAGCCGAGCCTTGAGACAACTTTGGCCTTGAGGGCATTTCACAGATAAGCAAACCTGCTTTCATTATAATAACAGGGTATTTAAAATAGAAACAACAAACAAACAAAAATAAGAGGCTTCTCAAACTGGGAATCTAAAAGAAGGTGCATCTGTCATAAAATGGGGATTGCCAAACTAAATATAAAAGGACTAAACAACCCAATAAAGAAGAGACTGACAGCCAGTCAGGCTAAAGCAAGATCCAATTATGTTATCTAAAAGAGATACATTTTAAATATTAAAAAATAGGATAAAAGCATAAGGATGGTGTTGGGAAAACAGAATAGTTTGGTCAGGGCCCTTGCCTTGGGTTCGGTTGGGTGTGGTTCAGCATCCTTTGTAAGCAAATTGTGTGTGTGTGTGTGCATGCGCGTGCACACGAATGTATCTTTTTAGTTTTGTTGCTATTCTTGTGTTCTTGAGAGGGAGAGAGGGAAGAAAAGGGAGGGAGAGGGAGAGAGGGAGGGAGGGAGGGAGGGAGGAAAAGAGAAAAAACTTCCAGTTTTCCCCCAGGGAAGCACAGGAAAGTTAGTTTGAATACAATAAGCTACAGTGAATAAACAGAAGCCTAAAATTCAGTGGCTTAAGCACAGTAAGAGTTTTTTTTTTTTTTTTGCTTATGTGACCATTCAAGCTAGGTGTTTCTGGTCACTGGATAGCTGTCCTCCTTACAGTACTTCAGGCTTCTTATGAGTTTGTATCTTTTAGGTCTCAGCATTGTCTGCAATCAGATGCTGGAAAAGAAAAAGTAGTGTGGAGGAAGCACCCTTGTTTAGTTTCTTAAAAGCCTTGGCCCAGAAGAGGTTGAGTTTGTATCTTTTAGGTCTCAGCATTGTCTGCAATCAGATGCTGGAAAAGAAAAAGTAGCGTGGAGGAAGCACCCTTGTTTAGTTTCTTAAAAGCCTTGGCCCAGAAGAGGCACTTATCCCCTTGGCAAATGGTAAAAACCAGTCATGGCCAGAAAGGGCTGTAAGAGAGGCTGGAAAATTTGGTTTCTAGCTGGTGGTCACTACTGAACTTCATCTGTGTACCACAGAAGGGAAGTACAGGTTTGGCTGACAGCTAGCTATCCTAGTTTCACCAGGAGCTATGAACACACAGGAAACCCAGTCTCAGAAAGCTCCCCCATGCGCACTGACTACCTGCTTTCTCAAAGCCAGAAAAAGTGGGAAAGACTCCAGAAAGATGGGTGATACAATCTTAGATATATAATCATGCACACATAATAGTGCATATTCTATCAACTTTGCTGTATTCTATTGGTTAAAGGCAGATCACAGGTCATTCCCACACTCAAGGAGAGGGAACTATGCAAGAAAGGGGGGAGAGATCATGGGGGTGGGGGTCATCACCCTAGAGACTGTCTGCCACATGTTCAGCTTTATTATATTCTGCCAAATATTCTTGAAGTCAATGCAGTGATTTACAATCTCCACCCACAGTGCATGAGATTTCAGTTGTTCCATGTCTGTGCCAACTATTGTTATTACGTTTTTTAATTTCAGCCACACAGGTGAGTATGCAGTACTATCACATTGTGGTTTTAGTGTGTATTTCTGTGATGGCATGTACTTTCATAAGTTCATATACTTATTAAATGTTCACTTATCCTTTTTTGTATAGTATCTGTTCAAGATTTTTGCCCATTTCTATATAGGGTTGATTTGTCAACAGTCTTTAAATATTCTGGATTGGAGACTTTTGCAAGATAGATGTATTGCAAATGTTTTCTCCCTGTTGGTGGCTTACCTTAATATTCTTTCTTTCTTTTCTTTTTTTTTTGTACAGTTTTCTTATTGAAACATAATTGATTATACTTAATTTGTGAGGTGCAGGTTTGAATATTAATACCTGTGTATAATACATAGTGATCAAATCAAAACGATTAGTATACTCATTTACAAAACATCATCAATCTTTGTATAACCAATTTCTCACTAACCTCCCTCCCCCTCCCCCTTTCCCACCACTAGTAAAATAGGTCTATTCTCTTTTTTTGTAATTTATTTATTTTTTTAATTGCAAAAAGAACACTTAAAAATAAACTAGAAAAATATAAGCAGAAATTTGGTGAAGGACACAAGCAGGTAAGTCACACACCCCAAAGAAACACATGTGGCTACTAAGTACATTCTAAGATCTAGTTGAAGATGGGTGCATGGCTGGCCCTCAGCTACAGTCTCAGGACCCCAGGCATCTGAGCTGGCTGCTTTGCTTGCCTGCGTGTGGGGCAGGGTCATGGCCAAGGCCCTTGGCCCTGCCTCAGAACCTCCAGGAATCCTGTTCTCTCTTTTTTGGAAAGTTCAAAGTAGTATTGTGCTTGTTTCTTTCTTTTCTTTCTTTCTTTCTCTCTTTCTCTTTTTCTTTCCTGTCATTTATGAGTGAGGAAAAGTGGTATTTCTCTTTCTGTGTCTGGCTTATTTCACTTACTATAATTTTCTCTAAGTTCATCCATGTTTTGGGGAATGGCAGAATTTCATTCTTTTGTATGGCAGAGTAGTATTCCATTGCATATATGTACCACATTTTCCTTATCCAGTAATCAGTTGAGGGACATTTAGGTTGGTGCCAACTCTTGCTGCAATATATATGGGAGTGAAGGTATCCCTTCAACATGATGATTTCCATTTCTTAGAATATATACCCAGCAGTGGGATTGCTGGGTCATATGGCAGTTCTATCTGTAGTTGTTTGAGGAAACTCCATGCTGTTTTCCATAATGGCTGCACTAATTTACAGTCCCACCAACAGTGAAGGAGGGTTCCGCTTTCTCTACATCCTCAGTAGCATTTGTTATTCTCTGTCTTTTTGATGACAGCCAGTCTAAATGCAGTGACATGATATCTCAGTGTGGTTTTGGTTTGTATTTCCCTAATGATTAGTGATGCTGAGCATTTTTTCATGTCTGTTGACCATTTGTATATCTTCTTTTGAGAAATGCCTGTTCAGCTCTTTTGCCCATTTATAATTGGGTTGCTTGTTTTCTTACTCTTAAATTGTTTGGGTTCTTTGTATATTCTGCATATTAATCCCGTGTTGGATGCATAATTTGCAAATATTTTCTCCCATTCTGTAGGTTGTCTTTTTGCTCTGTTAATTGTTTCTTTTGCTGTGCAGAAGCTTTTTAGTTTGATATAATCCCATTTGTTTATTTTTTCTTTCATTGTCTGTGCTTTTGGGGTCTTATTCATGAAGTCTTTGCCCAGTCCTACATCCTGAAGTGTTTTCCCTATGTTTCCTTTTAGGAATTTTATAGTTTCAGGTCTTATACTTAAGTCTTTAATCCACATTGAATTGATATTGGTATATTGCTAGTGGTATGGGTCTAGTTTCATTACTTGCCATAGGGACATTCAATTTTCCCAGCACCATTTATCGAAGAGGCAGTCTTTTCCCCAATGTATGCTCTTGCTGCCTTGGTCAAAGATCAGTTGGCTGTAAGTATGTGGGTTGACTTCTGGGTTCTCTATTCTGTTCCATTAATCTGCATATCTGTTTTTATGTCAGTACCATGCTGTTTTGGTTACTATACCTTTGTAGTGTACTCTGAAGTCAGGGCGTGTTATACCTCCAGCTTTATTTTTTTGCTCAGGATTGCTTTGGTTATTTGGGGTCTTTTTTTTGTCCTATTTGAACGTTAAGTGTTTTTTTCTATTTCTGTGAAGAATGTCATTGGTATTTTGATAGGGATTGCATTGAACCTGTAGATCTTGGGAAGTATGGACATTTTCACAATGTTAATTCTTCCAATCCAAGAGCATGGAATGTCTTTCTATCTTTTTGTGTCTTCCTTAATTTCTTTCAACAGTCATTTATATTTCTCACTGTAGAGACTGTTCATCTCCTTTGTTAAATTGATCCTTGGGTATTTCCTTTTTTTGGTGACTATTGTAAATGGGCTTGCTTTCTTGATTTCCTTCTCTGTTAGCTCATTACTGGAGTATAAAAATGGTACTGGCTTTTGTGTGTTGATTTTGTATCCTGCAACTATACTGAAATCATTAACATTTAGCTATTGTTTAGCTGATAGCTCTGAGAATTTTTTGTAGAATCTTTAGTTTTTTCTATATATAGGAGCATGTCACCTTCATACAGAGACAGTTTGACTTCATCTTTTCCAGTCAGGATGCCCTTTATTTCTTTCTCTTGTCTTATTGCTTTGGTTAGCACTTCCAATACTATGGTAAATAGGAGTGGTGAGAGTGGGCATCCTTGTCTTGTTCCTGTTCATCCATTCCAGATGATATTGGCAGTGGGTTTATCATATATGGCTTTTATTCTGTTGAGATATTTTCCTTCTATACCTAATTTGCTGAGAATCTTTATCATGAAGGGATGTTGAATTTTGTCAAATGTTTTTTCTGCATCTATTGAAATAATCAAATGGATTTTGTCCTTGATTTTGTTGAAGTGGTGTATCACATTTATTGTCTTGCATATGTTGAACTATCCTTGCATCCCTGGGATGAATCCCACTTGATCATGGTGTATAATTTTTTTGATGTGTTGCTGTATTCTGATTACTCATATTTTGCTGAGGATTTTTATGTCTATGTTCATCAAAGATATTGGCCTGTAGTTTTCTTTTTTGTTGTATCTTTCTCTGGTTTCGGTATCAAGGTGATGCTAGCCTTGTAGAACGAGTTTGGGAGAATTACCTCTGTTTCAATTTTATGGAATAGTTTGAAGAGAATTGTTATTAATTTCTCTTTAAATGTTTGGTAGAATTCAGCAGTAAAGCCATTGAATCCTGGGCTTTTCTTTGTTAGGAGACTGCTGATTACTGCTTCAATCTTGCTGTTTGTTATTGGTCTGTTCAGCTCTTCTATGTCTTCTTGGTTCAGTCTTGGTAATTTGTATGTGTCCAGAAATTGATTCACTTCTTCCAGGTTTTCAAATTTGTTGGCATGTAATTGTTTATAATAGTCTCTAATGATTCTTTGTTTTTCTGTGGTATTGGTTGTAATGTTTCCTGTTTCATTTCTGATTTTTGTTTTTGGGGTCTTCTCCTTTTTTTAGTTAGCCTAGCTGATGGTTTGTCTATTTTGTTTATCTTTTCAAAAAACCCAACTTTTCATTTCATAGATCTTTTGTACCATTTTTTGAGTTTGTATTTCATTTAGTTCTGCTCTCATCTTAATTTTGTCTTTCCATCTACTAATTTTGAGATTGTTTTGTTGTTGTTTTTCTAGTTCTTTGAGGTGCAGCATGAGGTTGTTTATTTTAAATATTTCTATTCTTTTGATGTCAGTATTCATTGCAATAAACTTTTCCCATAGTACTGCTTTTGTTGTATCCCCCAGGTTTTGGAATGATATGTCTTATTTTCATTAATTTCAAGAAATTTTTTGATTTCCTGTTTATTTTTTTCTTGGACCCACGGATTGTTCAGGAGCATGTTGTTTAATTTCCGTGTGTTTGTAGAGTTGCCAGAGTTTTGCTTGTTGTTGATTTCTAGTTTTAATTCCTTTTGGTCTGAAAAGACACTTGAAATGATTTCACTTTTTAAAAATTTGTTGAGACTTGACTTGTGACCTAACATGTGGTCTATCCTGGAGAATATTCCATGTGCTGATGAGAAGAATATATATTCTGTAGTTGTTGGATGAAATGTTCTATAGATATTTGGCAAGTCTCGTTGCTCTAAAGTGTAGTTTGAATCCTCTGTTTCTCTGTTGATTTGCTGCCTAGATGATCTGTCCAATGCTGAGAGAGGGATGTTTAGGTCCCCAAGTACTATCATATTGGGGCCTATCTCTTTCTTTAGATCTAATAGTGTTTGCTTTATATATCTGGGTGTTCTGGTGTTGTGTGTACATATATTTATGATTGTTATATCTTCTTGCTGAGTAGATCCCTTTATATAATGATCTTCTTTGTCTCTTTTATGGTTTTTGGTTTAAAGTCTATTTTATGTGATATAAGAATAGCTACTCCAGCTTGTTTTTGATTTCCATTTGCATGGTATATCTTTCTCCATCCCTTCAGTTATAGCCTGTGTGTGTCTTTACAGGTGAGGTGAGTTTCCTGTAGACAGCATGTAGTTGGGTCTAGCTTTTCAATCCAATTGGTCAGTCTGTGAATTTTGGGTGGGAAATTTAATCCATTTACATTTAGGGTTATTATTGAAAAGTATTGACTTATTCCTAGCACTTAATTGCTTTTCATATGGTTGATTTAAATATGTGTTTTTCCTTTCTTCTCCTTTTATTGTTTGTCTTTGGCATTCATTGGTTTCTTGAGGTGGTATGGTATAGTTTTTTTCTCTTTCTCATTTGAATATCTGCTCTACCATATCTTTCTCTTTCTCATGTATTCATGGTGGTGATTATTATTTTGGGGGTTCCAGGTGCAGGGCTTCCTTAAGTTTTTCTTGTAGAGCTGGTCATGTGGTGGTGAACTCTGGCAACATTTGTTTTTCTGGGGAATATACTACTGACCCTTCATTTATGAGGGATATTCTTGCTTGGTATAGTATTCTTAGCTGGCTGTTTTTTTCCTTTTAGTACTTCAAATATATCATCCCAATCTCTTCTGGCCTATAGAGTTCCTTTTGTGAAGTCTGCTGTTAGTCTGATTATGACTTCCTTGTAGGTGACTTGGCACTTTTCTCTTGCTCTTTTTAGGATTCTCTTTGTCTCTGAATTTTGATAGTTTGACTACAGTGTGTCTCAGAGAGGAACTTTTTGGATTAAACCTGTTTGAGGACCTTTGAGCCTCTTGAATCTGGAATTTCATATTGCTACCAATACCTGGGAATTTTTATGCTATCATTTCATTGAATATGTTTTTGATGACTTTTTCTTTCTCCTCCCTTTGGAACACACGTGATTCAAATGTGTTTGCATTGACATAGCCTGCTAGCTCTCTTAGATTTTCTTCATTTAAAAAAAATTCTTTCTTCTTCTTCTTCTTTTTTTTTTTTTTGTCTACTTGGGTTATTCCAAAAAGATTGTCTTCAGTATCAAAATTTTTTTCTTCTGCTTGCTCTAGCCTGCTGCTTACACTCTCAATTGTAGTTTTTATTTCATTGAATTAGTCTTTCAGTTCCAGGAGTCCTGCTACATTCTTTTTGATGGTATTTCTCTCTTTGTAAATTTCCTCCTTCAAGTCCTGGATTGTTTTTCTTGTTTCATTGTGTTGTATAACTGAGTCTTCTTGTATCTCACTGAGTTTGTTTAAGATTGTTACTTGGAATTTCTTTTCAGACATTTAAGGATTTCCTGCTCTATGGAGTCTGGTACTTGAGAAGTATTGTATTCCTTTGGTGGTGTAATATTCCTTGTTTATTCTTATTTCCAGTCTTTTTACATTGATGTCTAGTCATTCAGTAGAGCAGTTGCTTCTTCTCTTACTCTGGAGTGGGTTTTAAGGGTAGAGATTTACTCCTGTAGATGTGTTTTATATTGACTGTTGAGTAGGCTATTTTAGTATTGGTTTTGGGTAGACACAGTAGTGTAGTCTCTGTGTGGGTACTTCTGCCATCTGCTGTATTCAGTGTCAGAGTTGTGTGTGAGTGCTTCCATGGTGTAGGCACTAGGGAACTTAGTGATATCTTGTTGAGGTTAGTGACACTGTGTTGGGACATCAAGGAGTACTTCTGCCATCTGCTGTATTCAGTGTCAGAGTTGTGTGTGAGTGCTTCCATGGTGTAGGCTCTAGGGAACTTAGTGATATCTTGTTGAGGTTAGTGACACTGTGTTGGGACATCAAGGAGGTAGGTGAGCTCTCAAGGTCTTTGGTGAGGTGCCTGGATTCCTTGTCACCCCTTGGCTTGGGTGAGTGACCCTAGGCAGACTTGTTGGGACAGTAGCCAGGGAGCACTGCACGTGACTATGGTGGGGTTCCTGTGCATAGTTGGGCTGTCTGTTGAGGTGGCTTTGGTGGGGGTCCCATGCATAGCTGGTCTGATTGGTGCAGCAGCATGGGCAGGGATCCTGTGTGGCTGGTCTGGTAGGTGCTAGAATGCTGGTGTGGATGGCTACCAGCAGCAGCAGCAGTTGGAGCCACACCGTAGGTGGCTGGAGCCACACTGTAGGCAGCAGCAGCATGCGGCAGTGTGAAACTCACTGTGGGAAGTTGGACAACTGTCCTGGGTCCTAACACTGTCACTGGCAAGTGCAGCAGTGGTAGTGGTGGGCCTGTTCTGGTCTTCTATGGGAGAAACACGTCCTGGGTTCCTGCAGTCCATCATCTTCCCACAATCCCCTCTTAACTTTCTTAATAAAGTATAAATATAAGCTCTTAATTTTAATGAAATTAAATTTATTAGCCTTTTCCCTTTGTGGTTAGTGCTTTTTATATTCCGATTAAGAAATCATTGCCTATTCCAAAGACATGAAGACATTCTCTTACATAATTTTTAGGATCATTATGGTTTTACCTTTCATCATTAAATGTAAAATACTTCTGGAATTGACTCTTTTATAGAATATGAAGTAAATATTTTCTCTTCCATGTTGACATCCATTTGACTGAGTACTGTTTATAGAGGAGACTGTGCTTCCCCAAGTGCTCTTGAGTGCCACTTCGTCACAAATCACATGTCTATGTGTGGATCGCTTTCTGGATATTTCATTTTGTTCCATTGTTTTATTTTTCTATCCTTATTCCAATTACTTGTTGTCTTTATCACTGTAGCTTCAAAACGAGCCTTAATATCTGATAATATTAAACTTCCTGCTTTGTTCTTCTTGATCATCTTGGCTGTATTTGGTCTTTTATACTTTCATATGAATTTCAGAATATGATTGTTAATTTCCACAAAACCTTGACAGGATTTTGCTTGAGACTGCAATAAATCTATAGATTACTTTGGGAGAATTGA
Organism: Galeopterus variegatus; assembly: GCF_000696425.1. NCBI lineage: Eukaryota > Metazoa > Chordata > Mammalia > Dermoptera > Cynocephalidae > Galeopterus > Galeopterus variegatus. The sequence goes on along the minus strand of NW_007728852.1, from coordinate 210,205 downwards.
CATCTTTACACTCCTGAGTCTCCTAAAATACGAACATGATATATTGTTTTATTTCCTTAAGTTTACTTAGGTTGCAATGTTTTTGTGCAGAGGTCTTGTACAGCTTTTGTAAAATTTATTCCTCGGTATTTGATTCTTAGTTTTTTAGTGCTGTTTTGAATTATAGTATTTAAAATTTGTTTTCTAATTGTTTGTTACTAATGTATAGAAATTCAATTGATTTGTGTATATTAGCTCTATATCCAGCAACTTTGCTGAATTCCATTCTTAATTTTTGTAGTGTAGCTGTAGGTTCCTTGGGATTTTCGAAGCACAAAATCATGAAGAGCTTTTTTCTTCCTTACTAATCTTTGTATCTTTTTTTCCTTTGATGATTGAACTGGATGATCATCAGTACACTGTTGACAGATGTGCTCATCTTGTTTGCATTCTGGATGAAAGTGTTCAATATTTCACTATTGCTTATGAAGTTTGCTGAAGATTTTGATGCATACCCTCTATTAGATTTGGAAAGTTCCCTTCTGTACTTAGTTTGCAAGTGTTTTTTTTTTAATCATAAAGGAGGATTGAATTTTACCAAATGTTTTCTCTGCATCTATTGAGATGATCACATAATTTTCACCTGCATTACACTAATGATATGATTTACATGGATTGATTTTTGAATGTTAAACCAATCTTGCATTTCTAAAATACATTCAACTTAGTTATAATATATTGTTCTTTTTCTGTAGTGTTTACTTTTTTTTCCTAATATTTTATCCATGTTTATGAAAGATATTGGGTTGCAATTTTTTTTCTGATATTGTCCTCATTTGCAAGTTTATGCTGATCTTATAAAATGAGTTATGAAGTTTCAATTATGTGTAAGAATTTATAAGATTGGTGCTACTTCATCTTTGTATATTTGAAAATTAAATGCTAAAGCTATCTGGGCCTAGAAGATTTTTAGTTGCAGGCTCGATTTCTTTAAAAGGTATATAACTCTTCAGATTTTTAACATATTTTATGACTATTTGATAGATTTCAGGTTTATTAGTAACTTCTCATTTTTATCTAAATTTTCATATGTGTTGGCATAAAGTTCTCATAACATTATTTTTGTGTTGTACTTTTGATTTCTTTCTCTTCTTCTGCCTTTATCTTAACTACTTCCAGTCTTCCATTTTCTCTGAGTTCAATTCATTATTCTGTTTTCAGCCTTTTGAAATGGATAAATAATCGATTTTTAGCCTTTATTCTTTTCTGATGTATATATTAAAGGTTAAAATTTTCTGTCTTGGGGTATGTGGGCTGGAGCTAGGCAGTGCAGGAGTGCAGGGAACTCTCTATATAGTGGATGCTCCCCTTCAATGGTTGTGTCTATCCTTATTCAGATATGTTTGGTTGGCTCTTCCCAGCCATGACCAAACCAAAAGGAAACAATGACTATTGGGTCAAGAATGTTATCATTACTGAATAGTCTCCTTTGCATCACTGGCTATCAGACAAGCAGGGCTCTTGAGGCTTTACCATTTTACAATTTATTACTGCTTTCTCCTTGAATTTCTTCCATTTGGACAGTGATGGCAGAGGGAAAGTGGAAAAATAATCAGAGTTGAGGGATATGGTAGGAAGAGTTGGTGGAATCGGTCCAAGGACTGCTGAAATAGATGTAAGAAGAGGCTAACAAATAGTATGTTATTTACTCAGTAACTGTTTTCTAAGTGACTATGATGTGCCACATACCATGCTGGGGGTTGGTGGCAGCATGGATCCTGCTAGAGGTCACAGTTTCATGGGGATTGGCATGCTTTTTTTTGACTACTGTTGTTAAGACATGATAAGGAAACTCTTTAGCTACAATATTCTAAAAGGTGCCAACATGAGAATACTTCCCAAGGAAGGCTGTCTCTTCCTATATGTTTTTTTGACTCTGTCACTATATTTTAGCTGTATGACTGAAAGGAAATTATATAATATCTTTATTATTTCATGTGCCTTGGTTTGTTCATCTGTAAAATGATTTCCCCATCACAGAGTTTGGGGAGAGATAAATGAGAAAATCTCAGTCATGTGCTTACCATACTGCCTGTCAAACACATGTCAAATATTATTATTATCTCTTACAGTTTGCCTTTGTGTTTTTTTCTCTTATTCTTTTTATGTTCCTTCTAATTTTCTCTAACTTCTCTTTTCTTTCCATATAACTCTCATAAAGAATAAGAGGATTATTTTCTGTATTTTAAGAAAATATATTGAAAAGGTATGTTTTCTGTTCTTGATTGATATATTTTTTAATCTAATAAAAAACACCAAAATTAAAAATTAAAAAAAAACTTGTGGTGAAGATAACATTTACATGCTTTTCCCAACTGCACAATTATTTTTATACCTGCTTCAGTGCATGCTTCCTTTTCCAGTGTAACCTTTTTGAGGGCAGATAGGGTATCTTATAAGTTTTGATATCTTTGTCAGCTACTAATATTAACTACTTAATAAATAGTTTCAAACAACAGCATGCAAGAATAAGTGCAGTGTTTTAAGCATATTAATTTGCCGAGGGAGAAGAGAACATGCTGTCATGGGGAAGGGAGCACTAAGTTTTGATATCTTTGTCAGCTACTAATATTAACTACTTAATAAATAGTTTCAAACAACAGCGTGCAAGAATAAGTGCAGTGTTTTAAGCATATTAATTTGCCGAGGGAGAAGAGAACATGCTGTCATGGGGAAGGGAGCACTAAAAAAATATGCTAGATCATGTAGTAATATTTATATTCATGTCCTATCTTCCCCCTCCTATGTACAAAGCAGGTAAAATTTCTTTAGACTTTTTGGCTCCAAGCAAAGCATTTGTGTGTTTGCATATGTATTTGTCTCCATGCACAGGCAAACCCCAGATATACTTTTATTTTCTTTCTTCCTCAAAGGCATGTGCACACATTTATGTATTTGGAGATGATAAAAGATCTGCTTTTCCAGAACCCAGAAAAAGAGTTGCTTCAACATGGAATCATGAGCTGCAGTATTGAGTTCATGTTGGAATCCATTCCCAGTGCTCCCGGAGTGTTCCATCTGATGTGGCTGTACCTAACTCAGCATTCCCACTAGGGGACATTGAATGAAGGGAAAGCTTTGCGACAACCTATCCTCAGCCATGATGTTGCTTCTTAGCTGTCAAAGACTGTATAGACATCAAACCAGAAGGATTCAGTACTGTTATTAATGTATATTTTCATGTATTTTCTTTTTTTTCTATGAATTGCTCAGTCAAATTTAAAAACTAGAATCAAAACAAAAACCTTGGAGTATCTCAGTAGAACTCCAATGTGGGGGGAAAAATCAGATTTTAAAAAAATGTAATGTGGTCAGTTTGTGGTCTTCTTTTATTACCCAAAGATTTATCACATTCATTGTATAATTAAATCTCTAAATCTGTGGGGCACAAATGTTTTATGTTTCCAACATTTATGGTTTGACATCGGAAACATCTGTGCAGGCCCAGTATACAACATCTGGAAGACATTTCTGAGCTTTTATGACATGCAGAGTGATCTTTGTTTTGGAACAAGTGTGTGGTTTTCTCCAGTAGCTCTTCCTGCTGGTTATGTCCTTCTAATTGGCATTTTGCTGGGGGATTGAAAGAAGCCTGGCTCCCTGACCTCCTGCTGGGTGTAGGAGATGCTGCAGAATAATCTTCGCATAGTCAGCATTCACAGAGGGAGAAGATGCTGAGTCATGGATTTTGCTAGCTTCAGCCAGGATTTATTGATCAAGGGAAGCAGGCTGAGAGGAGAGAAAGGAACTTGTATTACTGGACCAGAGCTTTCCTAGACGCTTTCTTTAGATTAAGGCATTGATGGTAAAATAAACATCATTGTCTCCATTTACCGATGAAGAAACTGAGTCTCAGAAATGTCAATTCACTCAAGATCATATAGCTAATAAGTGGTAGATCTGAGATGTAAACTGAGGTTTTTCTCACATTGTATTAAAACATGGTATTTTTGCATAAGCCAGGCACATGTTCTGACTCATATGTGGAAGCTAAAAAATATTAATCCCATAGAAGTAGAGAGTAGACTAGTAGTTACCAGAGGCTGGGAAGGGTAGGGGTTTGTGGGGTGTTAGAGAGAGATTGGTTAGGGCCGGCCCGGTGGCGCACTGGATAGTGCGCCGCTTGGGAAGTGCGGCGGCGCTCCCGCCCGAGGGTTCGGATCCCACATACAGACCGGTTCCCGCTCACTGGCTGAGCGAGGCACGGGAGCAACACCG
>NW_007728852.1:199970-204948 GCF_000696425.1 Galeopterus variegatus | reverse complement strand
AAAAAAAAAAAAAAAAAAAAAAAAGAGAGAGATTGGTTAATGGGTACAAAAATACATTTAGATAGAAGGAATTTCTAATGTCTGAGAGCACAGTAGGGTGACGATAGTTAATAATTTATTGTATATTTCAAAATAGCTAGAATAGAAGTTTTGGAATATTCACAACACAAAGAAATGGTAATTGTTTGAGGTGACGGACATCCCAATTACCCTGATTTGATCATTACATACTGTATATATGTATTGAAATATCACATGTACCCCACATATATGTATAATTATTAAGTATCAATTTAAAAATAAATAAGTTAATTAACTTAAAAAAGAGCATGGCATCCTTGCTCTTGAAGAGGGGACGAGATAGTTTAACGAAAAAAAAAAAAAAAAAGGAGAGAGATTGGTTAATGGGTACAAAAATACATTTAGATAGAAGGAATTTCTAATGTCTGAGAGCACAGTAGGGTGATGATAGTTAATAATTTATTGTATATTTCAAAATAGCTAGAATAGAAGTTTTGGAATATTCACAACACAAAGAAATGGTAATTGTTTGAGGTGACGGACACCCCAATTACCCTGATTTGATCATTACATACTGTATATATGTATTGAAATATCACATGTACCCCACAAATATGTATAATTATTAAGTATCAATTTAAAAATAAATAAGTTAATTAACTTAAAAAAGAGCATGGCATCCTTGCTCTTTGAACAGGGGACGAGATAGTTTAAATTCAACAAATATTTGTTGAGTACCTAGTAGGTGTTAGGAGGCATTCCAGGTGCTGAGGATAGACAAGTGGACAAAACAGACACAATTCCCTGTCCTCAGGGAGCTTATATTAGTGCAATAGCTTATCTAGTGCAATAGAATTGTGCATTTAGCTTATGGAGTGCAATAAAATTGTGCATTTAACTTATCTGGTGCAATAGAATTGTGCATTTAACTTATCTAGTGCAAAAGAATGGCACTAAACAATAAATACACAAGTTGCATTGTAGGTAGAAAGTTGATACTAGCTATGGAAAAAAGATAGAGCTACATATGAAATTCAGGAATGCTGTGGAAGGGTTTGTTTTAGTTTGAGTTCTCCCAAGCACAGCCTAAAACAAGGGCTTGGAAGCAGGTAGTTTGCTTGGAAGGGGATCCCAGGGAGCAAAATGAGTGAGTGAGGAAAGTGACCCATGGTGGGGAGAAAGGCCAATGAAGGACACATGAAAAAACTGATTACCCCCATCGGCAACTGAGGTCCAATTCCCCTGGGAATCTTCTGAGGACCATGTAGAATTGTCCTACTGCAAAATGGGGAGCTTGGGGCTTTTATCCTTTGTGGCTAAGGGTTGCTTTTATGGAACTTCAACTCCCCTAAACTTTCTGGTTGTGCTTGTGCCTGCATCAAATGAAGGGTCTTCTTGGCTTCAAAGCAGCAAAGCAGAGAGATGCCAGGGCACACGCTTAGCATGGGGCATGCAAATGTTGCCAAAGCATGCTGAGTCCAGGTGTGCTACAGACATTGGTGTGGGGCACCCTTAGCATCCATTGTGGGTTTAAAATTTAAAGTGGGGAGGTCATTGTTGGCCTTACCGTGTATGTGATATTTAATCAAAGACTTGAAAGTGGTTGGGGGTGAGCCAAGCTTCTATCTACACAAAAAAATCATCCTAGGGGGAGGTGGAGCCAGTTCAGAGGCCCCAATGTGAGGGGATGTCAAAGGACATCTGGCACAGTCAGGGACCATTGAGTAGCCCCGAGTGGATGGAATGGCATGAGCACTGGTGAGAGTAATAAAAGATGAGGTCAGGGAGTATCAGGAGGCCAGATCCTGAAGGCCTTGTGGATGACTGTAAGGATTTTTGGCTTTTGCTATGAGAGAAAAGGTGAGCTATGGGAGGGTTTTGAGCAGAGGGCTGACATAACCTGACTTACATTAAAACAAATCATTCTGGCTGCTAAATTGAGAACTGACCATAAAGGGGATGATGAGGATGACCGAGACCAGGGTGGCAGTGGTGGAGGATTGAGAAGTAGATGGATTCAGTATATGCTTTGAAAGAAGAGTCCACAGGATTTCCTAGTAGATTGCGTGTGAATTTGAGAGCAAGAGGTGAGTGAAGGAGGGGCATCAGTATTTTGGCCTCAGCAGCTAGAAGAGCAAGCAGAGTTGCTATTAAGTGAGATGCAAAAGGCAGTAGAAGGAACAGATGTGATGAAGATCAGGAGTTCAGCTTGGGACATCTATAGTTTGAGGTGAAACGAAGCATAAAAGGAGAGATGCCATGTAGGAAGTTGGATCTGAGTCTGCAGTTTAGGGGTGAAGCCTGGGCTGGAGATGTAACTGTGGGAATCCTCGGCCTACAGACATGCTTCAAAGCCGTGAGACAGAATGAGGTCACCAGAAGACAGATGTCGAGGGAGAAAAGGAGAGCTCCAAGACTAGCCTTCCAACATTTATAAGTCAGGGAAGAGGAGGCCAACAGAGAGGAGGAGAGAGGATGGAGAAAACACGGCCAGCGAGGAGGAGGAAGCCAAGTGAATGCTGAGTCTGCAGAGCCAGATTGGATCCGATTTAAGAGAGACTTGGAGAAGAGTAATTGGAGACGGGAGTAGCAACTTTCTGAGATGTTTTGTCGTAAAGAAGAGCAAATGGAGTTAAGAGCTAGAAGGGAAGTGGAGACAAGAAAAGGTCTTTTCCCTCTAGTTGTGAGAAATAATAGCTGTGTGTCTGCTGACAGATGGAATGATTCACCATTTTCCTCCCTAAGGAGGGAAAATTGGAAGATACAGAAGAAAGAATTGTTGGATCAACGTTCTACCTACTGTATTCAAGAAGAGATGGGTGTAAATCTCCAGGGGCATTTTTAGCCTTGGATGAGAACAGGTGCAGTTCACCATTTTAGCAAAAGAGATTGGTTTATAGATGCTGGCAAATGTTGAGATGTGCTGGTGGGAGTTTGTGGATGTTTTCTTCGGCCTGCTTCAGTTTTCTTGGTGCAGTAGGACATGAGGTCAAGGTGTTTGATGTTAAGAAGAGAGAAGTGTAAAATATTTACCTAAGAGAATGAAGGAGAGAATGAACTAGTGAAATATTGTATGATTGCAAGGAAACAGCATTAAAGGTCCATTTGAGGTTCATGGTCACACTTTTTTTTTTTTATGCAAGGTAAGCCCCATAAATCAATCATTAAAGGGTGACAGACAAGAATGAGGTTAATGTTACTGGTAGGTTAGAATCCCCTGCTACATGCTCCCAGGGCATGTTTCTGTCCTACCACTCATCAAATTTTGTAAGTGAGCAGGGCAAAGGGCATTTTTCTACACAAATTAATGGCTATGAGAATTGATAGAGCCTTCCTGGAGAGCAGTGTGATAATGCCAAATTTCTAAAATATCTGTATCCTTCCATCCCATAACATTGTGGTGCACAGTTCAAATACCCTTCCCCAGGATCCCCCATCTCTTCAGGACCCAGGCACTCATCTCCCCAGTTGCTGACATTACTGCTGGCTCTCAGCTGAGTTGATGTCTGGGATCTGCCCTTAGTCAAAGAGAGCCCACCTCAGTCGGGAGCAGCCCACATCCACTGATCGCTCCATGGGCAGTGGGTATAAAGACCTACCTTCTTATCTCAAGGTGGGATCATTCTGAATGGCTGTTATATTCGGAGCTCCCTGTGAGATCTGCTGAAGCCTTTGTTGTGGCTACATCACAGCTCAACAAGTCCCTCTGTCCAGTCTTGTTTCCTTCACTCGCAGTGCCCAACACATGATGATTCTGAGGGCATCCCAATGATCTTCTGACACTCAAATCATTCTCCCTGATTCAGGAATTCTACAATTAGGAATTTATTATGAGGAAATAAATAAGAATGCAAATATTTTGTGATATATTATTTATAATAATGCAAAGTTGAAATGACTTCGATAGGAACTATTGCTTATGTTATTTATGGTATATCCATAGTATGGAGGCATCAATCTGCTGTAGATGCATATTTAAAGACATGGAAAGATTTTTCACAATATTTTTCTGAGTGAAACTGCCAGTAGCAAGGTGGTTAGTTCAGAAGGACCTCATTAAAATGATCTATATGAATACATGGGTATGAAATATATGTGTAGTAAAAGATCTCGAAGAATAATCACCAAGATCTTTAACGCAGTTAACTGGATGTTAGATTTATAGATAGTTTAAATATTTTTTTCTTTTTGTTCATATTGGTTGTATAATTTTAATATGCTGGTCGTAAGTTGCTTTTGTAACAAGACAAAGCAAAATGTTAATTTAATTTGGAAAAAACAGTATTAAAAAAGTTTTATCTTCTGCATAAGAGGAATAAATGTAGAAAACTCCCAGAATGGGCAGGTGGAAAGTAGCCCCATGTGCAGCTAGAGTGAGTTAGAATTCCAGACCTCACAGGAATTATTTCAAGAGTTCATATGGACGTGTCTACATTCCCATGTTCTTCGTGGCACATCTATCTCAGAGATAGTCTCAGGACTAGAGTTTAGTTGCTGAAATGTCTAAATTTCTAGGAAACTTCAGTGATGTCTGGAAACAATAAACAAGATATTTGAAATCAAGGCAATTAAAAAATCTGGCCTATATAATCACCATAAATATAGACATTTCCACTCTTATCACAGAGACCATTTGAGAGATGCCAACATTATACTGCAACTTTTTTTTTTTTTGTCTTTTTTCGTGTCCGGCAACGGATCGCAACCCTCAGTGTCGTGCCCATACCGGACCAGGACCGGCAACGGGATCGCAACCCTCGGTGCTGCGCCTGCACCTCGCTCAGCCAGTGAGTGGGAACCGGTCTGTATGTGGGATCCGAACCCTCAGCGGGAGCGCCACCGCGCTCCCAGGCTACGCACTGTAGCAGTGCGCCACCGGGCCTGCCCTAAATGGGATAAGTTAATGAAAATCACTGAGTTTAAATAGCCTGTCTAAAATGTGTGAAGTTTATGGTTT
>NW_007728852.1:195782-199698 GCF_000696425.1 Galeopterus variegatus | reverse complement strand
CGCACTGTAGCAGTGCGCCACCGGGCCGACCCTATACTGCAACTTTTGACAAAATTCTTACATCAGTGGTTCCCAACTTCAGTCATTTATGTGCCACCTTCTTGGCTTTTTACGTATACACCATCTAAAATGTTACTTACTAGATCTTATTCCTTAAATAGACTCTTTGCAGAGACATAAGAACTTCTTTAACCTGATTCTAAGTGATAATATTCAAGATAAACTGACTTAATTTACTAGTCATAATTTTTAAATACATGTTAAAATGAGTACATAACTATCAAAATAGGAAACATTTGTCCAGGTACCTTTGAAAAATCATCTCTCGCATTTGTACCACGCTTTGGGAACACACTGCAGTAGGTTGTCAGAATCTGAAAAAATAGACATTTTGGGGACCTATAGCACTAAGGAAGGTGCTCTAAAACATTTGGCCTGGCCCATTCTCAGTACAAGCAAACCCTGACTTCTGCCAAAAATTTATTTGTAAACCAGTCATGTGGAACAAGAACATATTATATGTTAAATGGATTTTTATGGGCTGGTGGGAGAAGATGATTACCACATAGAAAAGTGCACATTTTTATGTATTTTTTTTTAATCTATGGCTGCTAGATGCTACCACAAACTTGGTTTGTGTATTTATTTGTGGCCAAGGGAAATTTACCAATGCCTCATGCCTAGTTGGTGATGGTGGTTGTTTTTTTAATTTAAGTGGCTAAAGCTGTTTAAAACCTTGTCTTCAGTATCCTGGAAATTTCAGAAAGAGAATGATTTTCATTTGAAATTGGAAGGAATTCAGAAGCCATATTGGAGTAGGGGACAGAAAGCAAAGGAGAATATATCTATATGAGAGACTCCGACGGCTGGCTAAGTCTTCACTGTGGGGTGCAGGAAGGAGGTTATTGCAAGGATAATTGATCTATGTTGAGGACCATTGCCTCACCCCCACCCACCAAAATATGTTGTGGCAATTCACGTGGGTACCCAAACTATACCAAGCAATCAATTTCCTGACTTGAGCTGGGGGGCCCAATATCTGGGAAACCTCCCATAGATTCTTATCCCATGATCCAAAATCCATCACTTAGCATTGATTAGGAAATGCCCAGAGTGGGAGAGATTTCTCTTCCTTTTCATTTTCTCAACCATCTCCAGTTGGCCTATTTTGTTATTGGAACCTAAAGAATACAACAAAAGAAGCTAATTTATTGCTATTTTTACAGACTTTTCATCCTGGCCTAATACACCGACTTCAATACATTTTTCTATTTGTAATTCTAGAAAAGCACTGATAGTAATAGTTCCCATTCGTGTATCATATACTAATATTTTTATATCTGCTAGGTGGGAGCCTTCAAAGATTAGTCAAGTCAGCTGGTTATTAATAGCCTATCTACTTAGGCTATTAATAGGTATATTAATATTACTGGGTATTTGTGTCTGAGTATGGAAGGGCGATTGGGGAGTTGGATTTACTAAGATAGTCATTTTGTAGGCTATTAAAATTCTATTCAGATATAAGGAATAAGGATTGTTATTATTGTTCTGCTCAACTGGCCACTTTCTCTTCCTTCTGTCTTAGTACATTCTGTTTCTACCACTTGTAAGATTTTTGAATTCCAGACATGGAAGATTGGGTTTTTTTGGTGGCTCCTGGTACTCACGTCCTTAGTGGACTTCCTCCCATTGAATCTGGGCTGCCCCATGACCTGCTATATCCATTAGCATGTGGAAGAAAGGACACTGATCCAATTCTTCACCTAAGTCAGAAGACCTGGTGGCTTCTGCTTTTGTGTCTGGGGGAAGTTATGTAAATGTAAGAAGTCCTACTACCCTGAGATCTTCATGCTGTGAGAAGCCCAAGCCAGCCACGCTGAGAGTTCACGTGGAGGAGAACTTGTCGCCAGCCAAAGAACCAGCTATTTCACAGTAGGTGGCCAGCATGAACCACTCAGCCATGTGGAAGTGGATCCTCTGGCCCCTCTCAAGCCTCCCCAGCTGATGCCACATGGAATGCAGATGAACTGTGTATTAATTTGCTGGGACTGCTGTAATGAAGAAACATAAACTGGGTGACTCAAAATAACAGAAATTTATTCTTTCACACTTCTGGAGGATTGAAATCCAAAATCAAGGTGTTGGCAGGGCCATGCTCGCTCTGAAGCCTCTAGCGGAGGATCCTTCATTGATCTTCCAGCATCTTTGCTGATTTTCCTTGGCTCATGGTAGCAAATTTCAACTTCTGCCTCTGCCTTCACATGGCCAGCTTACCTCCATGGCTGTGTCACAAGTTTCTTCTTCGTATAGGGACACCTGTCATTGGAATAGGCCCCCCCCCATGACCTCATCTAAACTTTATTACATCTACAAAGACCTCCTGTTTCCAAATAAGGTTATATTCACGGATTCTAGGAGTTAGAATTTCAACACATCTTTCTGGGGACACAATTCAATCCATAGCAAACTGTCCACAACGAGCCCTGCTCTAACTGAAGAACCGTGAGCAAATGAATAGACAAGTTTTCAGCCGCCGAGTTTTGGGTTAGCGTGTCACTTAACAGTAACTAAAGGACACAGCAAGCTACAGCCTCTGATACCCTCCACTTCAGGGCACGACCGATCCTGCCCTGGATGACACTTTCTTCTTTCTGTTGCTCTTTTCTCCCCCAGAATATTCCTGTTGTAGGAAATGTTGATGTATACAATTCTACCTCTTTCCCATTTTTAATCACTCCTAATTTTCCCAGTCCCAAGCAAGTTTGCATTGAGAGTCAGGCCATTTCTCACATTCCCAATATGATTATTCTAATATGACTTCAAAGTCTTCCTTTCTGCATCCTCAGGTGCTGGTGTTCTCTCTTAGTGCCTCACGTTTTCAGGTCTCTGCTGCATACCCGGCCCTATGATAACTACAAACGTCTGGCTCTTCCCTCTCCCCTTTAAACTCTACGCTGCCTCCCTCACTATTCGAATTTGACACTGGGCACTCTCTTCCCCCACAGCCCTGCCTTCTTGTCTTCCCACTGGCTCATGTTGAGGTCAGGCAAGTGCGACCTGGGCCATGGAGGATGTGGTTTTTAAAAATGTGTGCCAAGAATTGGTCTTGAGCCATATTCCCTTAATTGGAGATGGGGAGATAAGAATTAAGGTGGAAATGCAAGGTGGGGAGGAGTGAAACACTAGAGCAGGAATGAACCTGTAGGATGATTCTAGTTGACCCATCTTCTATTCTACCTTAAATTCCCTGTCACTCTCATGCATCCAAATCCTGGTTTATGTTGCTGCTAGTTCTGAAAATGATCTCACACTCACTTTTATGTTTTCCCACATCATCTTTTCCTTCAAGACCCAAGCCCAGAACCTACCTCTCTTTCTCTCCACTCTTCACCCACCTTGAATCTCTGGAATTTCAGGCATACTTCCTATGCACTATTAATATCTTCACATCAACCCCAACACATATACCTGTACACACAGAGATATACTCAGGAATCTCCACAGGTTTATCTGACTTGGCTGATCCAAAGTGCTACTGCTCGAAGATATTAAGAGTTGATGGTGAGAAAGAGGTAGGAGATGGTTCCCTAAAGTCTCAGGACCAAAGGAAATCAGAGAAGCAGGGGTTATGGAGCAAGAGTTTGAAGGGAGGTAACTTTAACACACATTATTCTAGAGCTTTGCAGAAATCAAACTTTCCAGAGTGTATTATGTTTCATGATTTCAGAATGAATAATCCTCTCACATAAATAGTTTGATAGACCTTGCAGTATCTGATTAATGCACCAAAAAGAACAAACAAGAGCAGAAAGAGGAGCTTAATTTCCAAGAAATTTATATCTACTTGTATTTATGTGTAACTTGTGAGAAAAGAATGTTTTTCTTCATTATATGTGTATTATTATATATGCCAATT
>NW_007728852.1:193985-195414 GCF_000696425.1 Galeopterus variegatus | reverse complement strand
GGCGCGACACTGAGGGTTGCGATCTGTTGCCGGTCACGAAAAAAGACAAAAAAAAAAAAAGAAAGTTTTCCCAGGATAACCTGGAAAGGAAGGTGGAATTGGGGCTCCCCAAGAAGCTCAATGAGGATTCTGGGACTCTCCAAGCCCAGAAGTTTCCTTTGTGTCCCGAAGAGGCAAGGAGAGAAACTGACAGTCAGGGAATTTTGGTCCAAGCTCTAGCTCTGGCTTTATCTAGTGGTGGCCTTAGATTAGTTCCCTCAAAACCTTTCCTAAAAGCTTTTGAAACAAATAATATAAAATTTAATTTTAACAAATTCCCAACGAGAGCCTTCTACAGGCTAAGTACAGGAAGATAAAGTGGTGGAACTGGAGACTCCTGCCTTCGGGAGGTTCCCAGCTGTGATAACCAAACTGCATTCTTGAGTCAACACAGCAGCCTCATCCAGCCAACAGGGGCACCAACCAACACTGGACTGAAATGAAAATATGGCTGCTGGTTTCCATGTGGGATTTTTATGTAATGGAGATGTGCCTACACTTAAGCTAAAGAAGATAGCACTCAAGTATGGAGATAAATAATAAAGTCACTTCTCCCTGGTCTAGCTCCTGCCCCTACCAAAATAGTGTGGATGGAATAACTCAAAATTCCATTTTAAAGGCATGGAATCTTATTGCCTGTCTATGGCACTAAATAGGTGGCCTGTCCAAAGCACCCACATGTTTGGATCTGGCCTTATGCTAGAAGCCTGTACTGGGGAAGAGCAGCCATGGCTTCCAGTGCATCACGGCGAGGAGTTCTAGGGCATATGAGAGTTGAATTGTTAGGGAATACAAATTCTGCACCTCATCCATCACCTACTCATTCATTCAACAAATGTTTACTGAGCTCCGGCTAGCTGCCAGGCATTGTTCTAAACCATGGGAATCCAGCAAGAGTGGAACAAATATAGTCTCTGCCCTCATGGAACTTATATTCTCGAGGGTGGGAGACAGACATAAGTACAGTAAATAAGTAAGCATAACAGTGTTTCAGGTGGTGATAGTGTAACTGAGAAAAATGAGTCCAGTGGGGAGGGGGTTGCTTTTTTGTATAAGGTGGTTGAGGAAGGTGTCAAGATAAGGTGGCATTGGAGAAGAGCTCTGAAGGAGGTGAGCCAGGCATCCCTGGCAAAGAATGTGTGTGTGTGCATGTGTGTGTGTACGTGTGTGTGTGCATGCGTGCGTGTGTGTGTGCGTGCGTGTGTGTGCATGCGTGTGTCCGTGTGTGTGTGTGTGTGTGTGTGTGTTGAGTGTTTGAAGACTAGGCAAGGGTGGCTGCAGAATATCCAGTGAGGAGGAGAGTGAAAAGTCATGGCTATGGGAGGGGACGGGTTATATAGAGCAATTGTTCTCAAGCTTTGCTGCATATTAAAACCACTTGTGATGCTTT
>NW_007728852.1:191493-193221 GCF_000696425.1 Galeopterus variegatus | reverse complement strand
GGGTTATATAGAGCAATTGTTCTCAAGCTTTGCTGCATATTAAAACCACTTGTGATGCTTTAAAAAAATCCCAATGTCCAGGTCTTCCTCCAGGTCATAGTCTCTGGGGTTGAGACCCAGATATCAGTGGTTTTTAAAGGCACCCAGGTGATTCCAATGTAGAGCCAGGGCTGAGAGCCTGTAATGAGGGGCCTGTAGGCCATGGTTAGGATGTATGATGGTTAATTATATTTGCCATCTTAACTAGGCCGTGGTACCCAGATATGTGGTCAAACATTATTCTGGATGTTTTGTATGAGATTAACATTTAAATTGGTGACTTTGAGTAAAGCAGATTGCCCTCCATAATGTGAGCAAGCCTTGTCTAATCAGTTAAAGACCTGAATAGCACAAAAGACTGACCTCCCCCAAACAAGAGGGAATTCTGCCAGCAGATGGCCTTTGACTTGGACTGCAACATTGGTGCTTTTCTGGGTCTCCAGTCTGATGGCCCACCCTGTAGATTTTGGACTTGCCAGGCTCCATAATCATGTGAGCCAATTCCTTAAAATAACTCTCTTTCTATATATGGACACATCAGATTGGTTCTGTTTCTCTGGAGAACCTTGACTGATACAGGAAGGTTATAAACAGAGGAAGGATAGGATCTGATTAATCCTTTAAGTAAATCTCTGGTTGCTATGTCGAACTTAGACTGTAGAGGGGTCAAGGGCCAAAGCGGGGAGACAATTTAGGAGGACGTTGCAAGTGCTAATGGCTGCCTGGGCCTAGTTAGTAGCAGCAGGTGATGAGAAGTTGTAGGACTCTGTATTATCTCTGAAGGTGGAGCCATCAGCATTTGCTGTTGGATACATGACAGTTTTGTTACAACTTATTCTAGAGATATAAGGCTTCACTAAATCAAATGTTAGGTTAGCCACTTATTTTATTCGATTCAGGTCACAGGAGACCAAGCAGAAAAGGGCTGTAAGTGTTAACAGACACATTCAGCAAAGCAAAAGTGATCCTTAGAGAATTCTGGCCTCAACCAAACAATTCAAACATTTTCAAACGTGCTGGAATAAGCAAGAAACAAAACATACTTTGACAGATAATTTATTTCTAAACTATATGTATCTTAAGAGTAACTGAATCCAGCTGTTTCTCCTCCTTTGCTCTTTCTCTCTCCCAACTCTTTGATGAGGTACTGACAGCCTCAGAACACGTCAAGTGTAATGTTCATTCGCACAGCGGGACAAAACGTTTTGTTATTCATAAGGACTCTGACCACAGGAGGGCTGAGTTTTCATCTATAAATCATCACCCAGACATCCAAGTGCTGCTACATTTGGCAAGGACCCTCCACCTAATTGCAACAAAGCCAAAGTCAGACATGCACCAGGAAAATCCTCGGTCTCAACGCAAAAGAGTAAGCTCTTTCTGTCCCTGCCTTCTGTTTCTTCTCCATCTCAAACCTACCTAGACTTCTCAGGCCCACAAACCTGCCTGCTCTCTTTCACCTCAGGGTCTTCACGGAGGTGTCCCCTCTCTTTGGTGGCCATTTCTCACACCTGCTTCACCTGGCTGAAGCTCTCAATCTTTCCTGAAGAGCCTCCACAAAAGGTGAGGCAGATTGTGCCTTCTCAACCTCAACTGAAAGGCTACTTCCATACTAAAGCATTCTTTGAGCCTCCCCAAACTAGCTCGCCTTCCCCTGTTATTGGCTTCCATAGCAAGTGCTATTGTCCA
>NW_007728852.1:189003-190395 GCF_000696425.1 Galeopterus variegatus | reverse complement strand
GCACTCAGTAAAAATTTGTTGACTGAAAAATTTGAATTTAAACATGTTCAAAATTCTTCATTGTTTTTCTAAAAGCAGGTCCCATTCCCAAGTTTCTATTATATGCAAAAGGCATCATCATTACAACTCTAAATTTCCAAGCTAGAAATGCTTCTTTCTCCATTTCTTGTCTAAAGTAGCACCAAATCCCATGGGTTAGTCTTTTCAAATAGTCCATATATTCAAATTTTCTTTATTCCTTCTGATACTAATTTGAGGTCCTTTCCGTGTCTGCATTCTAAAATAGCTATTTCATCCTTTCTTCCTCCCCAGAGGTAAACATCACTGGAAATCTGGTGCATATCCAGTATAGAGTTCGATACTTTCACTATATGTATATGTATGTATGTATATATGTATATATGTATGTATGTATGTTATATGTATACCTAAGTGCATACACACATGTACACACATATATACACTTATGTATATGTATATATGTAGGTTTGTGTGCTTTTTAACATTTTGTTTTGCTAATTATATCTTATTTATGTGAAATAAATATTATGAGTTTTATAGTAATTAAAAAAAATAAGTTATTATAATGATGGGATTGGGAATCCTGTTTCAACATAGTAACCTAAAGACATTTTTNGCCTCCCCAAACTAGCTCGCCTTCCCCTGTTATTGGCTTCCATAGCAAGTGCTATTGTCCAGGTGTTTATGTCCCTGAAAAAGTCTTATGTTGAAATCCTCACCCTCCAAGGTCATGGTATTAGAATGTGGGACCTTTGGGAGGTAAGTAGGTCATAGGGGTGGAGCCCTCATGAATGGCATTATAGTTCTCTTATAAAACAGGCCCATGAGAGAACTCTTGTGCTTTCCACCATGTGAGGTCAGAATGAAAAGATGACAGTCTGTGAGGAACAGGCCCTCACCAGACACTGAATCTGCTGGCACCTTGATCTCAGACTTCCCAACCTCCAGAACTGTGAGTAATACATTTCTGTTGTTTATAAACCACCCAGTCTATGGTATTTTGTGTAGCAGCCTGAATGGATGAAGACAACTTTGAAGATGCATTTTTTTCAATACCTAACACATCTGAATGCATCCTTATAATGTATGTTTCATCCTCAAGGTGTCCAAAGCACCATAAGAACAGTCCCAAGTCTGCCTGATTCATGCCTGTGTGCCCAGCCACCAGCGCAGTACCTCATACTTTTGACCATTCAGTTAATAATTTTTGAATAATTTCTATGAGCCTGGCACTGTACTAGGCTGCGAGTATATATTGGCACTCAGTAAAAATTTGTTGACTGAAAAATTTGAATTTAAACATGTTCAAAATTCTTCATTGTTTTTCTAAAAGCAGGTCCCATTCCCAAGTTTCTATTATATGCAAAAGGC
>NW_007728852.1:187413-188341 GCF_000696425.1 Galeopterus variegatus | reverse complement strand
AAGTTATTATAATGATGGGATTGGGAATCCTGTTTCAACATAGTAACCTAAAGACATTTTTGCTTTATTTTCCTCTTGAAAAGTCTTCAAAAATATAATAAGAAGAAAGAAGACAAAATCACAGATTCTACTTGGATAAAGCTATGTAACGTCTATAACACATAACTGCAATATATGAAGATGAAAAGTCGAACAAGGAAGGACAAAGATTTAAACAGCAAGAAGGAGGGCAGGTAAACATGTATCTATAAGGTAGGAAGGGAGGGGAAAGGCAGGACAGAATTCAAACCCAGGGCTCACACAAGGTGGAAAACTAATAGAGTCTACCATAGAGTCACATTCTTAGGGGGAAGTGATAAAAGTGAAGTTATGACCAACTTTCGCCCCCTAGACTGCAAAGAAAGTCACCTTGACTCTGAGCAGGAGCATGGAACCACAAGCCAACAGTCCCATGAAATTGCCATTTAAATTAACATCAAAATTGGAGTTGCTCAAAAAACTTCAGGCTGTGAATTTTGTTTACAGTGTTCCTGGACTGGCAGATACCTTGAGTGCTTGGCAAAAACAAACAAAAAACAGAAGCAATTCTCAACTCCAGGAAAAACAAAAAGTTATGTAAAATCTGTTTGGTGGGGAACAGTATTTACCTAGTTAAAATAATGAAAATACTGAAATGTGTATTTAACAAAAAAAATGAAATATAATTATACAGGGAAAATAAGAGAAGGGGATGATGAGGTATAAGTAAGCTAAATCATAGGGAATCAATAGCTAATATCTGAAACAGATGAATATACAGAGAGTTTCTATTACACAGAAATTTGAGTCTAAATAACAATAACAGTTAAAGTTAGAACCCTTTGAAGGAATTGCTTCTGGGACTTGAAGGGCAACGATAAGGTTAAGAAAAAGATAATTTTTTTTTTTT
>NW_007728852.1:183199-186440 GCF_000696425.1 Galeopterus variegatus | reverse complement strand
GTGGGAGCGCCGCCACGTTCCCAAGCAGCGCACTCTCCAGTGCGCCACCGGGCCAGCCCAAAAGATTTCTTTTTTTAGTGAAGTTTATAGTCCACATGGAAAATATAAAATGTAGACTTAATAGACATGGTGTCTATTAAACAAAAATTGTATGGGCCATGAATTCTGATTATGAATCAATAAACTAAACATAAATTACCAAACATGATAATGAAATAATCCCACTCATCTGAAAATTTTCATTTGTTGTCCTAGATATCTCTCAGGAGAAAGTGAAACACCAATTCAAATTGTATGGGCCATGAATTCTGATTATGAATCAATAAACTAAAAATAAATTACCAAACATGACAATGAAATAATCCCATTCATCTGAAAATTTTCATTTGTTGTCCTAGATATCTCTCAGGAGAAAGTGAAACACCAATTCCTCAGCTTTCTAGCAATGATAATGTGAACACTAAACTAAAGCTTATGGGAAATAGCTAGCACAGAACTGTTCAAAGGAAAATTCATAATCTTAAATACTTTAATTACCAAAGTGAAATAAAAACAAAATGTATCAATTTGAGAAATTAAAATAAGAAATATAAATGAGAAAATAAAACAAGAAAAAAATAAACCAGGGAATATAGGAAAAATGAAATAGAAAAAATAAAAGAATCTAATAAATAATATAAAAATAGAAATTAATAAATAAGGATTTATAAATAATACAGTAATAAAACAGTAACAAAGTTTAGCTTGCCCAATAAAAAATAAAGAAGTCCACTCAACAACATAACTTTAGGCATTAGGAAGTATGTGTAATCAAAGATATGAAGTAGATAAAAATACTATAAAAATAAATAAAGCTCAGAGCTAATGTTTGAAAACTTTTAAAAAATGTAAATTAGAAAAGTTTACTGGAGTAGAAAATCTGAAATAAATATTTAATCAAGGGAGAAATTGAAGTTGAGATATTACCAGCTATAGAGATTCCAATTTTATACACTCTTACAGGAGAATTCTTTCAAACTTTCACGGGACATATAATGACCATAATGTAAAAACTGCTCCCCATTTTGTCATTTTTTTCTAACTATTTGTTGAAAAAATACTTGATCTCTCTAAAACTGTTTTTAAAAAAAAAATAAATTAAAAAAAACTGTTTTTAAATTAATTAAATTAAGGTAATAATAATAAATGTGTGTAATTATAAAAATGTAAGAAATCAGAGACATGCTTAAAAGTACTAGAATTGATAAGAAATTATAGTAATTGGATATTATAAAATAAGTATATAAAAATCTCAATACTATTATAATAAAATAATTATAGTTTGAAAAACAGGAAAAAGATCCTATTCACATGTATAACCAAGAAACCCAATAAAAATGATATAAGATGCACCAATTTACAGAGGGATAGAGAAGAATACTTGAATAAATAGAGAAACAGATTTAGGGTTAGGGGAGAGTTGACATAATTCTGGTTGTAAAGTACATGGGCATTATGATGTTTAATTTATAATTTTTCTGTGAAACCTACTTTTGCCTTTTGAATGATTTCTGTTCAAGTCCTGGGCAAAATATTTTCCAGATTTCCAACAAATGGGAGTATCTACTGTCATACAGTTCTCTAGCATATATTTAGTTTTCTACTAAACAGTAATGAACAAATATATTTCCTATGCTTCATTTGTATTATTAGTAGGTTGACTTCTCTATTTTGGAGCTGTCTCTTTTCTGCCCAAATGGTGACTCACATAAATTAAATACATGAGAATTCGGGTGAAGGATTAGATCACCAAGGAGGCATGAGGGACCTCCCAAGAGGCCAGTGCAAACAAGCTTCCCCACCACTGGTCTGGCACTTGGGGCAGGGAGAGAAGGGCACGTGAGCAGACATAACACATCTCTGAGAAAGCCTAGGGCGAATCTCCATTCCCAGGGGTCTCTGTGTCTAAAAAAACCTGTGACATAAGTGACCATCAGATTACAGCTGCTTCCCGAGAAGAGTCTCATATAACTGCGTTATCATCTAGCAGAGATTGTAAATACTCTTCTACCCCCAAATTTGGTCCAGAAACAGGGACTCCAAAGTGAGTTACTCCAGCTAGGATCCTGGAATTTTCCATAAAACTCCCCACTAGCCAGAACGTACCATGCCAATCAGCAGAAAGTGGGCACCAGGAGTGGGTGGATTCCTCAGAGCAGGCTGAAGTGAATTTCACACACATGTTCCTCATTCGTATGTCTTCTTCGGTTGTCATCTTGGTTCATCTCCCTCTTATGTTTCATAAGTAGATTTTTCTTTTGTCGTCTTTCCTAAGTTCATGGACATCACTTTGGTGACTACCACACTATCTGTTTTTGTCCAGGTCATTCGACACAATTTTTAAATTATCCTCAAAAAGATGTTTATTGAGTACCTTCCATGTTCAGGAAACAGGGCTGGGAGCTAAAGCTGCAAAACAATGGAAGACATTGTTTCTGTTATTGAGTGGTTTACAATCTTAGCTGGGTAATCTTGATTTAAAACCAATATCCAAGTGATGCAGTAAGGACCAATAGCTGAGTGGTGGTGAAGACCATGATGCCGATGGTGTTCTAGGGGGGAGGGGGTGGCACTGAGGGCTGATGAAGGCAAGAAGCTCTGCTCAGACACCCAGGGCAGATCCTGGATAGGGAAACTGGAAGAGGCTGTGGGGGCAGATGGTCAGAGGGGTTGGGGGTCCCATACTACACCACGTGGTCATGACCGAAGAGACACAGAAGAGACGTCACAAGCTGAGGCATTTAAACCTCAGCAAACCTTCCTGCCAGTAACCCATGGACCCAGTCCTTTTTCCTACAGTTAAGCATTAGAGACAGAGGTGGAAACTTTCTGGAAGTTTCCTTGTCCCTCCAAAAACAGGATTTCATAACACGGGCTTGAGAGTACTTAATGTGGGCTTGCCCTAGGTACCTAACTGTCTTAAATTCAGGACAGAAAGCCACATTCCCCGGCAGAGAGTTCTGCTATGGTGTGTCTGTGGCAGATGTTGTGTGAGGTAGGAATGGGGTGTCCCATCTGGCTTGGGACGCAGGTGCCCATGCCTGCCATCAAACCTCTGGCACCTCTGCTTGTACCCCCATCTCATTTTCATTAACCTTCAAAGGCTGTTCTCTCCCCAACCAAACACCTTTTGCATCCACAGTCTTCACCATTCACTTAGTCCGTGGTCTATATTGCTTTACCTTGAAATTGCTCTAAAATT